>NC_006983.1:964142-1104417 GCF_000165345.1 Cryptosporidium parvum Iowa II | reverse complement strand
CCAGGTCCTTGGCTGGCCTGGCGGGTCGACTCTAGGGGGAGCCCCAAAACCCTAAACCCCTAAACCTAAACCTAAACCTAAACCTAAACCCGGGGGGGGGGGGGAGGCCCTAAACCTAAACCTAAACCTAAACCCTAAAACCCTAAAACCCCCCTAAACCTAAACCTAAACCTAAACCCTAAAACCTAAACCCTAAACCTAAACCTAAACCCTAAACCTAAACCTAAACCTAAACCCTAAACCTAAACCTAGGCGGGAACCTAAACCTAAACCTAAACCTAAACCTAAACCTAAACCTAAACCTAAACCTAAACCCCTAAACCTAAACCTAAACCCCTAAAACCCTAAAACCTAAACCTAAACCTAAACCTAAAACCTAAACCCTAAACCCCCTAAACCTAAAACCTAAACCTAAACCCTAAAACCCTAAAACCTAAACCTAAACCTAAAACCTAAACCCTAAACCTAAACCTAAACCTAAACCTAAACCTAAACCCTAAACCCTAAACCCTAAACGTAAACCTAAACCTAAAACCTAAAACCCTAAACCTAAAACCTAAACCTAAACCTAAACCTAAACCTAAAACCTAAACCTAAAACCCTAAACCTAAACCTAAACCTAAACCTAAACCTAAACCTAAACCCTAAACCTAAACCTAAACCTAAACCTAAAACCCTAAAACCTAAACCTAAAAACCTAAACCTAAAACCTAAACCTAAACCTAAACCTAAACCTAAACCCTAAACCTAAACCTAAACCTAAAACCCTAAACCCTAAACCTAAACCTAAACCTAAACCTAAACCCCCTAAAACCTAAAACCCCTAAACCTAAAACCCCTAAACCTAAACCTAAACCCTAAAACCTAAACCTAAACCTAAACCTAAACCTAAACCCCTAAACCTAAACCTAAACCTAAACCTAAAACCTGAATTATTGAAAATTCAAGGAGAGCGTGGCGCCGTTTGTGTGAAAATAGCGACTGCAAGTAACGAAATGCATGTTAAAATTTTGCCGGCAATCTTTTGAAAAGGTGCATGTTTTTTTTAATACATCATGTCATGTCTCCACCAAAATTCAAACCAAAAAAAAAAATCAGCTTGACTTTCACTTCTTCAATAGTACATAATTAACGTAAAATTGGTGAATTAAACTCAAAAGAGAAAATGGGATTAACCGAAAGTGTATGTACCCTTAGCCCAGCTGCTTTTAGCTACTCTTGCTCAGCAAGTACCGTTCAAATTCCAGATGCTGCTGCCGGCTTGTACGAAAATTATGAATTAGGTGCTTACAAAAGTTTTACGGTTCAAACATCTACTTATACATTCGATTGTGTGATTAATGAACAAACCTTATTCGGTAAAGTCTACTGTGATGGAACAGGAAATAAAGTCACAGTTTCCTGTGGAAACAATTCACGTAAGTTTTAATCTTGGTAAAATTTAGAATAAATACTGATTATAATACAGAAACAATTGATACTCGATCCCTTAAAAAAAGTTTCATAATTTCGCCATGCTCATTTATCTTTGACTTCTATAAGACAGGATTTACTCTTTTGTCTGTAAGTTGGAATAAACTAGTGTTAAGTTAATTTATTATCTTTTGTAGGCCAACGATAGAGCTAGTATTTATTCTACCAATCGATTCTATGCACTTCCAAAAGAGGTGAAATCTGATGTTTCCGATAAAACTGAATGGAAACTATTGAAACGTGAAAATAGTGGTAAGTTGCTTAACAGACAAAGCCAATCTTTGAGTTTTTATTTCCTTTTGCAGATGGCTCTTCATCGAGTAAATCAAGTGGGAACTATGACCATATGGAAATTAAAGAAAGACTTAATGTCTAATGGGGTTTTAATGCAATTCGCAGGTTTATTAAGTTTAGCGCTGTTAATTCCAAATACTAATAAGAACTAGGCCTAGTAATATTTGGTTTTACTTGACTTTTTTCCTATTTTATCAAAATTTAAAATACTAGCTTTGATGTAGATTGGATATTTAGTACTGAATACTTTGTAGTATGTGCCCATCATAAAAATGTAGTCCTATCATTTTTTTTATAAGAATCTGCTTGAAACTGAACTTTAATCAAAATTAAGTATCTTGAGAAATTGATTATCATGATTCAATTTTTGACTAGAAAATAATGCAGTGAATTTAAATGGATTGTTATATTATTTTAGGTAGCTTTGAAAAAATTAAATTCAAAAAAAATTAATATCTATATAAAACAAAAAAATAATACTTCTTAAATATAAATTCTGAGAAATTACAAATTCCTTAATAGAAACTTGAAATATTCGTTTATGTTATTGTTGAACCTAGTTGTCTTAGGAACTAAGCTCAATTAAAAATAACTCTAGCTAAAAACAAATAGAAAAGAATTATAGGAAGAAAACTAGATTTATAATGCATAATTACTATGTAAAAATGAAAATTTCTAATTTTCGAGTATTAATAAATTATTCCAGTATTAATTCAGTCAAAAAAATCTGAAATATTTAACAATTGTTAAAATTATGTTGCTGAAATCTTTGGAGTAGATAAATATTTCTGAACTAGTAATAACTTGAAAAATGAAACACTTGTTTTAGTGGCAATACTCTTTCAAGATATTCACAAATCGAATTTGCTAATTGACTAGATTCATCTTCAGAATTCTAAAATAATTACGTTAGAATAAACTTGAAATATTACTAGTGCAAAAGTAATTTTAATCAATACCAATTAATAAACAGTAAATAAAATAACTTTAAACAATTAAATTTGTGAATACCAAATATTCAAATTTATTGATAACAATATGAATGAAAAAAAACAAGACTATTGTTTTTAGAAACATCAAGAAATCTTTCCAATATGGAAAAGATAATACATAATCTGAATAAAATCATCTCTATTTGAATTCTGTAATTGAAACAACAAGCGACGTGTCGTTTCTTTGATATATCAAATTTTATAAGAAAAAACCAACTGCCAATAAAAATGACGGTTATTCACCAAACCCATAAAAAACACAAAATATAATGAAATAAAAATTGTATTTCTGATTTTAAGAAAAAATCCACAATTTGTACAATATTACTCATTTTAAATTATTTTGTGTGAAATTAAGCTCTAAATAACCATAATACTCGTATTTCTTCTCATTTTAATGAATACAGGAATGTGGCCCCTTATCGCCACTAATGAACTTACATAAATGAGTTTTTATATTACGCATTAAACATTCTTTGGATATGAATAGATGTAATAGTTGGAAGAGGTGGGCGTGGAGGTTTTTGTTTACTTTGTGATGATTGAAACGATTCCGAGGTAGATGTAGTAGGTGTATGTTCATGTTTTCGTGATGTTCTAGGCGGTAGAGATGATGAACGTTGCCTAATTGGCCGTCGTGATGGCGATGATGATGATGAAGAATGCTTCCAAGGAGAAGAAGGTAGTGATGGTGGTGATGATGAAGAACGTCTTCGAGGATTTGATGTTACTGCCTGCAAACTTTTTTGAATTGCTCGTGATGATCGTGAACTGCGTTGAATAGGCGGTGAATGTTCTAGAGAGTAAGGTCGCGTTGATGGTGGTGATGGGGCTCGGCGCTCATTAGAACTTCTTGTCCTCACCCTAACAAAAGATTGTGAGCACGTGGGTGGAGGTGGTGCTCGACGCTTACGAGGTTTTTGTGCCTCTGTTTTAACATAACATGGTGGATTTGTGGGCGGAGATGGCGTTCGACGTATTTGAGGATTTTTTGTTTCTGTTTTAACAGAATGTGGTGGATGCGCGGGTGGAGGTGGTGCTCGACGCTTACGAGGTTTTTGTGCCTCTGTTTTAACAGAATATGATGGATGCGCGGGTGGAGGTGGTGCTCGACGCTTAAGAGGTTTTTGCGCCTCTGTTTTAACAGAATATGGTGGACACGCGGGTGGAGATGGTGCTCGACGCTTAGAAGAACTTTTTTTATTTGACATAACAGAAGACGATTGGAAAGATGGGCCTTGTAAGTTGGATCCACGTGCTGATCTTAAAATAGTACTTTGATGTCTTTCATGCATTGTTTTAGAGAACGTAGGACTGTGCATACTAAAAGAATTACTCCTGCTTTGTATTAACTTTTCTTTCTTAACAACTCTTTTCTTTGTAGTTTTAGTCGGAGTAGCTAATTTAATACTTGAGACAGAGCAATAATTGGTAACATATGGGTCAACATTAGGCCTTGGATCTTTTTGACCAATACACGAAGGCTCCGAAATTGGATTCGGTGATTTATATGAAGTAACTTTAGTACTAAAAAGTGGGCCAAGTGAAATAACTTTCTGTCTCAAGCCAAGAAGTCCAGATTTTGATGACTTATGACGTTTAGAATAAAAAGGTTTTTCTAAGGTAGATTCTAAGTGATTATAGGACTTAGATAAAATTGGTTCTGGATGGGTAGGTTTTGCTGTTGCCTTTTTATTATCAACAGTTCCTTGATTAGAATTTGTTGCGTCCAAAGAGCCACTGCAAAGATCTGGTAAACTATGAAAATTGCAAGCACTTGACCCAGCAAGATTATCATCATCTGAATCATCCGAACTGAAAGAATCAGAATCAAATGAATTATCTGAAATGTAAAGAGTACTTTGTCTCCTGCTACCGACATTTATGGAACTAAGTGATTTAGTTCTTCTTAGTGAGTTTGAAGGTTGAGGAAATTTCTCTGGTAATTTTGAAGCTAAATAGGATTTTAATCTAGTTACAATATCGCCCTCAGTCGGAAATAAACTACTAGAATCTGAACCATCGGAATCTGAATCACCTAAATCACCTGAATCACAATCAGTATCGTAATGTCCAGAATTTGAATTTATGGGATTAAGTGAACTATTTCTTCTTAATGAATTTGAAGGTTGAGCAAATTTATCTGGTAATCTTAAAGCCAAATAGGATTTTAATCTATTTGCAATACAATCATCATCCGGAAGTTCAATATCACAATTTGCTTCATCTGAACTGAAGGAAGAATCATATTCATCAAACTCTGAATCAGAGCTCGAAAAATCAGTACTAGATATGCTGCTCTCAGACGCTCTACGACTTCTATTTGAGTTTTCTACACATTCATCATCTTGAATTCCAAGATTATTGGCTGCCCTGGTAAAAAGTAAAGAATGACTTATTTGGCAGCGTGATATATAATTTCCGGAGAATGATGAACTATAGAAAATATTATCAGAGCATTTATTTAGTTTCTGAGATAAACAAATAATTGTAAATACCCATATTGTCAAATTATAATATGCTTTCATATGATTTGTTTTTGAATTTTTAATTTTTGATTTGATATCGACAAAATTGAGCGCCAAAATCTTCTATCGAATTGTAAAAATTGTATTATTGTATAAAATCGCATTTTGGTATATTTCTGTGATTATATTCAAACATTACATGAGGCTGAACATGATCTGATGAATTTTTATTGAGCTATACTCTAAAGGTTTAAATGAATGATATAGCATTATTTTCAGATGAACGGAAATATTTACTTATATTTAATTCTGAAAAATTACAACTCCAAAACAATTAATTTTAAAGAAAATAGTTACGGCAATCTTCTTCATCTGGGATATTATTTTTAGTAGCAAAAAATTAATGATTTATTTGGCTGTTTGGTATTAGGCTATTTATATATTAATGGATCAAATTTGTAATTTTGGTCTTTATTTTTTAAAGCTATTTAGAACTATAACTTGTAAATTAAAAGAAATTAAATACATTAATTTTAATTGCCAGATATTTACGAAGGAGTGCTAATATATTGCTATTATGTATTTAGTTAATCAATATATTCATACAGCCCTTTCATGCTCAATTCACCAATATTCTTTGTGCCATTTACATTAAATGACTACAACTTTATTAGTAAAATATACATAAATTATTAAATTTTCAAAAAAATCCTAATTAATGTGAATTAATCTGATTTCATATAATTAAAATTTAATGATATTAAGATAAAAGTTAAAGTTTTCTTCAATAACATTTATATTAAACTGATATACAATTATAATATAATTTCTCATTTTAAATTATTTTATCTAGTGCACTAATATAATATCTATATTTCATTTCTCTCCAAAAAGTAATCCAAATTACTTCGAATTGTATATTTATGACTTTCTTTCTTAATTATTAAACTATAAACATTCATTTTCTATTAATATCGTGTTAAAAATAAACGGTTACAATTCTGAATATAGGAAAAATACATATATTGAAACTTTAAATCTTGGATTTAAATAATAATAGTATTGTTATAGAAACTTTGGTATAAATTAGATTTAAAATATAATAAATTATTTTAAGAAATTGTATTTAATTTTGAAAATAATTGTTGAGATTCTTGATTAATAAATTGGTTTAGCGATCGGTTTTCAAGAAAAAAAATAGAAACAAAAAAAAATTAATCTAAAAAAATTTGCAAATTTCATTCTTGAATACTCTTCTTTTTAGCGTAAAGCTGCAAAAGAAACAGACAATGCTCAATATACTTTTCTTCCACAGATTTAACTAATATTAAATCTGTACCTGTCAAAAGTTTACAAACTTCATTATGTAATCTGGCCGTTTCCAAAAAGCAATTTTGAACTTCATTAAAAATTTCTTTAGCCTCTGACATTACTGTAACAGTTGGCTCATTTGGATATGAAATACTGAAAAATTTCATTACTGAAGGAGTAGAATCTTCTAAGGGCTCTTTCACAAACATCTTCAAAAATTTTGATTTAAAAGGTTCAGCAAGTACAGAACTACCTTCTGTACACTCTGTTTTACTAGTTCCTGAATCGAGTTCAGAATCTAAGTTTGATCTTGATCTTGTTCTTGATCTTGTTCTTGACCTTGTTCTTGATCTTGTTCTTGATCTTGATCTTGATCTTGTTCTTGATCTTGTTCTTGATCTTGATCTTGATTTTGATCTTGCTCTTGTTCTTGATTTTGATCTTGCTCTTGATTTTGATTTTGATCTTGATTTTGATCTTGATTTTGATCTTGATTTTGATTTTGATCTTGTTTTTGATCTTGATATATGTCCTTCCTGGGGTGTTGAAGTTTCAGTTCCAATTGCATTGCTTGCTTCATTCCCTAATATAACTGGCACTTTATCTTCTGATTTAGAAGATGAGTGAGTTGCATCAAATAGACTATTTGTTTCTATACTCGAAGGTGAATGTGATTTTGTAGATTCAACAACGGCAGAGTTTTCACCAAGTGTTTTTGAAGTACATCCATGACTCGGTGTCATTTGTTTCATATTTTCCTGAATGTAATCAAATATAGAATTAATCATAGCAACCAAATTCAAACTTTCCTCCTTATTTGATGAAACCTCAAATTCAGTTCTTAACTCAGCCAACAAGGTTAATGATGAATAATTTTGATTCTTATTTTCATCCCCAGACTCTTTATCGTCTATTTCTTCCTTCTGTCTTAATTCTCTTTGATGTTTTTCTTCCACTTTCTTTTTATTATTTTTATTTTTTTTCGCCTGTTTCCTCTTTCCACCAGTAGTATTTTCAAGTCTGGTACTCATCAATACGTGTTTTATTTCTTCTTTTGCCGATGACTTTTCGGCTTCTTTTTGTAATTTAAGGATTTGGACTTTTTTCTTTTCAGATTTAGACTTACTTGTCTTTGGTTTTTGATTGGCTTCTTGATTTGATTCTTTATTTTCTGGGGTTTTATCTAAATTTAAAAGTCTAGCTCGTTCTTCAGAAACTATTGGATATCTAGATTCTTTCTTTTGTTTGGAAGACTTTTTCTTACTATCTTCTTGTTCTTTAGCTTTCACAGATTTAATATTATCAACTTTCTGAGAAATTCTAACTAGTTTTTCTGAAGAATTTTCTTTTTTAATATTTAAAGCTGTTGTTATTGATGTGCTTTCCAAGCTCATATCATTAATTTTTTTTAGGTTTTCCAACACCAATTTAGTTACATGTTCGACTTTAGATAAAGTCGAGTGGAAAAAAGTATTTAAAAATTTAACCTTGGAAAACTTTATCTCAAAACTCCTGAACAGTTGCATATTGTCTAATAATAATCTATAAATTGTCCTATAACTATCAATTACTTCTTTCTTATCCAATGATTTAGTTATTGATGTTGTTGAAAGATCGAATGATTTAAACTCTTCAACTTTTAATAGACTATGAACTTCATTTCTTATTTCTAATCGTTTTTCAGCACAAACAAGGTGATTAGTTCCTCTCTTAGAGATGGTTTCTTGAAACTCTGCATTTAATTGGAACATAGTTGTAAAACATTCACTTTTTGCTTGGCGATTAAATAGAAATGCATTAAGACATGCAAAATAAGCTAAGGAAATGAAACCTGAAAATAATGACTCTAAAAAAAAAACTTCTTCATCTGTAAGATCTGTATCAAAAAATAATTTGTGATAGTTAGAAACAAGCTCCAGTTCTCTCTGGCCAAAATTAACTTCTTCGCCACTAAGAAGTTTTTTATAGTCTCCCATTTTATGAAATTCTTTAGAACTAATTTCTCTTTCTTTAATACTTTCTACATCATAATTCATTGCTTTTGAAGTGAGTTCAGGACGGTTAGAATTTTCATTAAGTAGCCGATTAAATTGTCTATCATCCGCTGTTCTTAACTTGCTAATAGATTCTTTTGATTTGGATATTATTTCCGGAATGACTGTAATTAAAATATCTACTATTGATTGTAAGTTTTTACTAATTGTTTGCATTGCAAATAGTTCAACTAATAACAAACATTGTTCAATAATTAACAGAATTTCTTCAAACAATGGGTTAATCTCCTTGATTAAACGTTTCTCTCCATTACCATAAGCTTTTTCTAATTTTTTTAAAATATCACTTCGTGTATAAGAAGAAAGCGATAAAAATAACTGGTTTAGCCTCTTTTCTTCAATGAGAAATTGACTTTGAGAAATAATAGCATTACTCTCTACTGACATCTCAGCATCTTCAATTAAACTGTATGTAGTTTCTATGGACGGATCACCAAATATTTTATTTAGTTTTGAAAGATAAAAAATAAAAGACATAATTCCTCTTATTAAAAACTCGGAAGCAAAACAACGCTCAAAAATTCCAGATACAAGAGTATTATCGAACTTTAGATCAGAAATTAGCTGTGAAACTTCAAGCTTTGGGTCATCTTGATTATTATGAGGAGTATCGGAACCAATTAAAAAATCAAATTTATTAATAAAAAGTACACACAAAAAAAATAGTATTATAATACGGTTAAAAACCATAATTAGTTAAATTTTAAATATTTTAATTAAACCCATTAAACCAACTTTAAATACACAGATAATTTGGAATTGCAACTCACAACAGCATTCGAAATAAAAATTTAATTCCCGCGTAAGTTTTTTTTTGTTATTTTAATTTGCATATTAAATTTAATCAAGCTTTTGATCAATATTTAGTTCAATGCTTAATTTAATATTTAATCAAGTGATATAATGCCTGCATGATGAGAACTTGCGGATTCTGGTTAATTAAAATCATTGCAATACATAGTTTTATATAAATATGACTTTTAGATGCTAGATGTTTGATATACATTGAATTAACTATATAACATAGTTCTAGGAGGAAAAAAACCACGTGAGTAGAGTATTATATTTCTTTATATTTTTAATTAATAGAGTTCAATTACTTTGGCTCTGATAATATTCTGCTATTGAATGTTAATTTATTATTCGTTTATAAATAATATATTATGCCTTTGTCACTAAAACAAAGTTAAAGTAACATTATTTCTATTATTACTTTCTGGTACTGTTATTATTTTCTATTAAGCTTAATACTGCTAATTAGATCATTGCGATTTTAATTTAGTATTTACAACTATTCTTGATATTTTTCTAATTATATTCATTGTTTCTTACAAAAACTAGAATATATTTTAAAGTTAAAATAAAATTAATTACTTTTCAGTTATATTTTAGCATTTATTAAATGAAATTATTAAATTAATTAATTCAAGTATAACATTTTAGGTCTGTAATTTTAAATATTAATAAATAACGTAATAAATAGCTCAATAGTAAGTTTTTTTTTTATAAATTATTAATTATTATGAAATCACGTATTTTTTTTATCATGTCTATTTCTCCAAATTATGTTTAATTTATGGAACTATTTAACCAATTCAAAATATTAATCGCTAAAGTAAAATTCCCGATAAATAATTCCTGATTTTATCTCATTGGTCAAATTCAAGTTTTTTTTAAATTGAAAAGATATTTAATTTTTATTCTAAAACTTGCTTAAGTAATATGATTTTTAGAACAATTTTGTTTATCACATAAATTAAATAAAATTAAAAAAATGAATATTTAGATCTCAAACTAATCTTTGATTTTTCTGTACGGCTTCTTGATCTTTTTCTTGCTTTTTTTTGATAATCTGTGGTACTCACAATTCCATTTAATACAGGATATTTCTCTTTGACCAGAATGCATTCATTGAATCTTTTCTTTATATCCCAAATATTAATTCCATATAAATCCATTATCTTTGTTACTATAGTTTGAAATGCATTATTATCATTCAATAACAATGAAATAGCTTCTGTTAGGTAAGTTGCTAATCTAATAGCCTCTTTCAAAATATCGAATGCAAGTAACACCTCTGCAGCAAGCTCCATTCTTGATCCAAAAAATAGTAATAGATATTTAAAATCAATTATAACTTCTTCATTTGCTGCGAGTTCCAATAGTGATAAACAAAATTGCAATCCAAATTCTTCAAGAATAAATGTTTGAGTATTGATTGGGTTTCTAATCATTTGATTTTCAGCAGAAATAGGATATTGTACTTTATTATATTGGAAACATACTCTTTGGATGCTAAATATTAACCTTGAAACAAGTGATCCACCTAAAACAATCATTTTTGATCCTAATTGATCTTCATTTTTCATTACTTTTACAAAACTAGTTGAAAATGAACTGAATGCCAACTCTCTAAATGAACATATTAACAAATATAGAAGAAATGCTGAAACCAAGTATTCTGGCTCACTACTAAATATTAAATAGAATAATACTAATGTGTTCTTCATTCTATAACAGCTGTATTTAGTTACATTTTTTACAAATTTTGTTACCATAGCTGCTGAAGACTCACGATAACGACTATAATCACTCAGTAAGTCTTTTCTCATTTCTTTTTGGTTACTTACATAAAATCTTACTACGTTTTCTTGATGTATTTTGTGATTTGGATCACTAAAATGTTTCCAATATTTTAAAATAGCACGAATTATATCTTTGTAGTGCTCCATTTTATGTAAATCTAACCAGAACTCACTACCAAGCAAATTTTTCAGTTGCAGATCAAAGAACTCCATTTCTAAAATAATAAATTCTTCAGATAATAATTTAACTCTCGTTTCTTCTAAGATAGATAGTCCCGTACTAGTACTAGTGGTTGGTTCATCTTGCTCTTCTAAGGTGAATTCATTAGGTGCTTCAGATCTAACAAAGTCAAAAGAATGTAGTAAAATGATTGATAATAGAACTATGAAACATAGTTTTATGGCTTTCATTATTTTGTATTAAAAGTTTTCTCAAACGATGTGTGCAATTAAAATATTATATATATATTACAAAAACCTTTTTTCTCTGAATTTTAATTTAATAAATTTATAAATAAATTTATTTATCAATAATAATAATGATAACGATAATATATTAATTGAAATATATTTGCTTGTTTATTTTTTTTAATCTTTTTTCTAATTATTTTGTGTGAAAAAATAGCAATGCTACCATTTTTAATATTAGTTCCCGTTTTATAAAAGAAATTTTTGTATAAAAAAGTTATATTTATGCAATATTATATTAATACCAACAATAATAGTAAGTAATAATAATAATAATATTATTATTATTATTATTATCAAACACAACATATTTTTAGATTAATCGGGATCTAAAGTTTTTTCTCTTGTTTATAAAAGAATTATAAACAAATCATGAGAAGAGTGTATAGAAATAATTTTAAAATAATATAATATTTTTAAATATAATTTAGAAATTTAACAGTTTCTAATATTTAGTTACACTTATTTGACTTTTTGTTTTTTTAATATTTACATATATA
The DNA here is from genome assembly GCF_000165345.1 of Cryptosporidium parvum Iowa II. Classification (NCBI taxonomy): domain Eukaryota; phylum Apicomplexa; class Conoidasida; order Eucoccidiorida; family Cryptosporidiidae; genus Cryptosporidium; species Cryptosporidium parvum. The sequence goes on along the minus strand of NC_006983.1, from coordinate 1,092,272 downwards.
TTTTAGTTGACTATTAATTGTATTATTAACTATGAAAGAAAAAAATAACTAAATAAGGGTATAATATAATATTACTTAGTTTGCGAATAGCAATAAAAGAAAAAAAAGAAAAATAAAAATAAATTAACTTGTTTTATATAAAAAATATATATTTTTAAGAAAAATATTAACTTGAACAGTTCAAGTAAATTTTGATTAAATTTCTGTAAAATTTAATAGATTGTTAAAATAAATTTAAAAATGGATATTTCAAATTTAAATTTATTCGCTCTTGAGCAGTCGATTTTTTTAAGCTTTTTTCTTGAATATCTGTATTCCTACGTATTCCAAGAAGTTCATTATATCCTTCTTTAGCTTGAAGACACTGATTAAATTGTTTCTTAAAATTTTTAAGATCAAGATTATGCAATGCTAAAACTCTTTTCTTAATTCTATTAAATGTATCACTGTCAAATAGAATAGATGCTATGATATCTGTACTAGTAATTGAATTTTGCTTTGCTAACTTGTAAATATCATTAGCCAATAGAACTAAAGAAGAAGAACTAAATCTTGATCCAAAGAATAGAAAAATTTGTAGTTCACTAAGTTTATTTTCATTTAGTATATGCAATTCAAGTAATATAAGACAAAAATTAAGCCCAAACTCTTCAGCATTGAAGGAATTAAAATTTATAGGAAACCTTATATTTTGAAATCTACTCATTGCTTGAATTTCATACTTTGAATGTTCTGTAAAAATATTTTTTATATCATTAAGAAATTTTGTTAAATCTTTTCCTCCAATAGCTGAAATTTTAGATCCCAAACTATGTTGATTTTTCAATACCATAATTAATGATTGATTAAATTCTATATCTTCTAGCTCATTAAATGAGCAAAGCAATATGTAAAGTAAAAATCCATTAAAAATAAAGTATTCGTTAAATTCAAAAATCAAATAAATCATGATAAAACTTATTTGAATTTTATTACATTTAATCTTTTTATAGTTTAATTTAAATATCTGCATTTGTTGAAAAATGCTTCTTTTATTACCATCATAACCTGGAACCAAGATGGATTTTACTTTCCTAGCAATCATAAAATAAGTTTGAACAAATTGTATCTCAGCTTCCTTCTCTAAATAACTTTCACCATGAGAAAATACACTAATTAAAGTTTGAACTAATTCCTTCTCTGAATCGAGTTGATTTTTTACAAGCCAATAATCTGAAAGTGCCAAATTTATTGAGCCAAACAACTGTACTTCAATTTCAGCTAATATTAAAGTAAATCTATTATTCATAATGAATTTTCTAATATGCGACTTTTTTATTGGAGAGGGGCCACCTCTCTCTAGCTTTTTTATTTTTTTTGCAGATTTTTGTAAAGATGGCATTTTTCTTTTTCTGCCTATTCCAGTAGATGTGCTCGGCTCCTCACCAAGTCCCGATCTACACGAAATTATACCAACGTTTTCGCTTTCAGCTTCACTGCCGCTGCTACCACTACTATCACTGCTATTTTCATCACTACTACTACTACTCTCACCACTGCTATTACTGTCATCACTATCACCACTACTATCACTGCTATCACTATCTTCATCGCTACTACTACTCTCATCACTGCTACTACTTCCATCACTGCTACTACTACTTTCACTACTTTTACTATTCTTATTTTTGCTACTGCTACTACCATCACTATAGCTTAATTTTTTGACCATACCAGGAACATTTTCATGTTTTAATTCTGGATATCTTGAAGTAGTTAATTGCGACTCTTGATCTTTAAAAACTGCTCTATCAGGTTCATCCTTATTTGAAGCATGTTCTTTATTTTCACTATTTTCAATTGTATTCCTTAACTCTTTTCCATAAATGAAATTATTTTGCGATTGATAAATAAATAAGAGTATATAAGAAACTAGTATAAGTAATTTTCGTACATCTATATTCCACATTTCAACAAATAATAGTAATTTGAAATGAATTTATTTCCATTTAAATCAATTCACTGTGTGAACGAAGTTAAATAAAATCTTTTTATAAAATTTTTAGTGTGCGATTATCTCAAAAGTAATTTTTGAATTATAAATTAAAATTGCTTAGATATTTTAAATTAAAGATATAATATTAATTTCCATTTATTAGTACAAATTTACAAGGAATCACAGTACAAAACGTTAGATCATTAATTACAGATTAATCCATAATAATTCCAACAAAGTTAATTAAAAAAAATAATTTGATTATTCTTTTAAAATGAAAAGTTGATAATATGATCGGACTAAGAACATAAAAATTTTTTATTTGAAAAAGAATAAATTTTCTGTTAATAATCAGGAACATCCCATTAATTACTTAATTTTTCATGCGTATTTGAATATTTTTTTAATAAAATGTACATATTTTTAGATAATTTAAAAACGAGCTTTATAATCAATAATATATTAGTATAAAATTGGGTTGGCTTTATAGTTGATAAATAAGCCAAAGTTCAATATTAATAATTTTTAGAAAAATGAATAAATCAATGATAAAGTTACCCATTAGTAAAACTTAGTAAGATCTTGAAGAAATTGAATCATAGAATTTGACGACTGACTACTATGGATATTTTATAAATAATAGACTATACCGCCATCTCCATTTTAATAGTGGGATATGGATAATATCCGATTAATTCGATGTCTTCCCATTTAAAATCTTCAATATTTTCAACTTTTCTCTTGAATTTGAGTTGCGGAAATGGACGTGGAGTGCGGCTTAATTGTTCTTTTAATTGTGTTAGGTGATTTTCATAGATATGGGCATCTCCAATAAAAATAGCAAGCTCACCTGGTTCATAACCACAAACTTGAGCAAGCATCATGGTAAGTATGGCATAGGATGCAATGTTAAATGGAGATCCTAATCCCAAGTCACAACTCCTTTGATAAAGGTTACAACTAAGACAATTATCATTGGTAACATAGTACTGAGAAAGCACATGGCAAGGCGGAAGAGCCATTTGAGATAGAGCAGATGGATTCCAGGCTGTTAGTATATGTCTTCTATCCTTTGGGTTATTCTTTAAGGTCTCAATAAGTTTTGCAAGCTGATCAACTCCAACTCCAGTATAATCATCATGCATCGTTTTGTACTCTCCATTGTAATGTCTCCACTGAAAACCATAGATCGGGCCCAAATCATTCTCCTCTCTATGCCCTAAACCAATTCTTTCCAAATATTCTTTCGAGCCATTTCCTGACCAAATATAAACCTTTTTCTCAATCAAATGATTTCCATTAGTATCTCCCTTAATAAACCATATTAATTCCTCAAAAATGGACCTGATTGCAACTTTTTTTGTAGTCAAAAGTGGAAAAGATTCTCTCATATCAAATCTCATCATCTGCCCAAATATTGAATATGTACTAATGCCTGTCCTATTTTCTCTATAAGCTCCATTCTCTAAGACCCTAGAAAGAAGGTCTAGGTACTGAAACTCATAATGTTCTCTTCCGAATCGAATACTTGGAGTGTTGTAGATTTCTTCTTTTGGAAACTTGTGTCTATTTCCCATTTTTCTAATCCCAAATATTTCACCAAGAAGATCAACAGTATCATCTATGGACTTTAATTGACCTCTTACAGGGTCACAATTTTGCAAAGTTTTTTTTTCTTGTTTTTCAAAAACCATAAAATCATAAGAGATATTCTTAGTACAGAATGTCTGAGACATATATACTGGTAAGAATGTCTCAGGTATTTCTGGGAAATAAGTGTCAAATTCTATATCTTCTAGTGCCACCCTTGTTAAGTATATTCTATCTACAAAGTTATCCTTTAAAGCATCCCTGTATATGGATTCACCACCACAGACAAAAATATTCTCAATTGTGTCATCATTCATAAGATTCTTTATTGAATCTTCAAGGTTTCTAAATACAATAACATTAGGATCGGCTTCATCTTGTGGTAAGCTAGAGGAAATAACGACAATTTTTCTATTTTTAAGAGGTCTTCTTCCAATTGAATCCCATGTTTTTCTTCCCATAATTAGTGCATTCTTCTTATTCGAGTCACAATTATTACTAGTTATCTTTGAAAAAAATTTCAAATCCTCAGATATAGACCAAGGTAATTGTCCGTTAATTCCTATTCCTCTACTCAAAACAGAAGCTGCCACAACAATTGAAACGTTCTTTTTACTCATTTTAAAAGTTCTGAAATTCACAACAATAATTTAATAAAAAGTTCGATTTTAATTGATTGGATTTATTTCAGTTTTGTTTCTCTAATCTGACGAACAGATTCTGAAATCAAGTTAAATCCCCACATGTTTGAAAATTTTGCGCCAATTAATTTTAATTATTATATTGTACATGCAGTTAAAAAATATTCCACAATCAGATATTTTTTAAAAAAAAAAAAAAGGGGCTAAAAGAGGTATTAAAAATGTAATTTTTAATTATTAATTGTCTTGTTCTCCATTTTAATGTTGGTTTTAAGATTATTTAGGGAAATAATTCCATATTTTTAATTAAAATGATATTGCCACAAATGGCTTATAGGTTGTTTACTAGAATGTGAAGTTCTAGAATAGAGGTACAGTAATTTCAGTAGAATTAAGTATATGAAATAAGATATTATTAAATTGGTTAGTCAATATTTAAGTCAAATAATAGTTAAGCTAATGCTTAATATTACATATGGACTCGTTTGTAACGCTCCATGAAACGAATGTGTACCAAATGACGACAATTGACGTAATTATTCCAGAAATAATGAGGAAAATATCCAGAATGAATGCAGGAAGTGAAATCCGCTGCTTAAATAGTGTTAGATGAAATAATGCAGGAAGAATAATACTGATTGGAACGCAAAATAAACCTCCAACAAGATTTACAAAGTTTCCAAGTGAGTTAATAAGAAAGAAACCAATCATACAGCAAATTATGCTCAATATTATTACAATGGCTGAAGGTGCTGCTTTCACAAAGTAACTTGATAATTTGTTATTTGAATTATCAATTGTAAACGAAATTGATCCACTTGGTTGCCTAAGAAGGATTTTTGAGCCTAATTTTGAATTGATGGAATTTGGACTCAAATTTTCTTTTCCAGGAGAATTGGTTTGAGAAGTTATTGGAGTGTTTAATTTACTCGAAGTTTTTTGAATGCTAAGTTGTCTAACTTGTTCAGCTGGTGTAATAAATTCCAGAATTTTATTTTTGTTATGTTTCTTCCAATAATTGTCAATATATTTTGTGAAAATCTCTTTTACAGGAAAGATCATTAGTGGAAATGAAAGTAAAATCGAAATAGCAAAGAATATCTGACCTGACATAGCACCTGCTGTAATCGGAAGGTTCAAGGTAATAGTAGAAAAAGTATTTTCACCATATCCAAATGCTGAAACAAAAGCAAATGATGTGGCAAGCATAAAAACAAAAGTTATTGCCACAACATATACCCAGGTAAATCTTCTTCTGGCGTTGTAATCTGCAATTGAAACATAATAAGATACTACAACAGGACCAGATACCCACAAAAAAGCAGCAGTGCCAACCAAACCTGCAATTGATTCTAAATCTGTGAAATCTGAGATTTTAGCCATAGTATTATTTGAAATATTTGATGCAAGTTCTAAAGCAGAGTAGGCAAATACTGTTACCAAACCGATGAGAAGTGCAATATTCGCCATAATCATCGCTGGGCCCAATGACTGAATTCTACCAAAACAGGACATAGGAATGTATACGATGAGCTGAATAAAGGTAATTAGTGCTGTACCATATTCTATATACGCAGGCGCACAATCATGAATGCCAGATATTACATTTTGTATAGCTTTGGTTACAAAAGTAACAAATACTGCGCAAAATGATAACTGTGTAAATGTAATTGAAATATCAGCCAGAATTCGTCCAGTCTTCCCCATCGCTGCAGATGCAATACCTGAATATGTGTCATTAACTTCATCAGCGCATTTAAACATTAAAATGGTGCAAATAACATTTAATAACCAATAAACCAAAATGATTACAATACTTAAGACATAGCCTGAATTAACAATTGCAAAAGGAGCAAAGAGTATTCCTGTACCAACAGTTGCTTTTACTACTGTTACAAATCCAATAAGCATTTGTATCCATATTTCTGATTCTTTAAGTGGAACTTCAACTACTCGTTTTTCACCATAGTTTTGATTATTTGAATTGCTTGAAATTATTATTGCTGAATTCAGTGAAGATGATTTGTAAGAGCCGCATTTTTGTGAGTCAACAATGGACGAGTCTTCTTTCGTTTCATTTGTATTACTCTCTAAATCACCCTCATTTTTAATATTTCTATTTTTTAGCTCTATATGCATATTTGGCTACCCCAAATAATACTTAGAAAAAAAAATTAGATCCTTAATTAGTTGCTTATATTCCAATTTTCCACCTTCCGGTTTAAATTATGAGGCTTATAAAAGAAATTAATTACAATTTAGTATATTACTAATTTATCCTTTAATTTATAAGATCCCACTATAAAATATATAAAATTATGTTGGCGGGTGTGTGTAAAATAAATTAAAGAGGGACAAATTTAATAATAAGAAAATATAGGGATAAATTTAGAAAAAAACTACAAACAATAAATTCATTGTTTTTTATCTTAAAAAAAATTGATTATTGACCAATTATTCATGTTTACAGGAATAATCACTTTTAATTACTTTTTGTTTCTATATCTAACCTGCATTTATAGCTAAGATTAATAATTCTATTGCAATATTTTAAAGCATTAAAATTATGCGAAACGATTACAACACAGCAATGCTGGAAGTAATCTCTGATAAGCTCTTCAATAGGAACAAGCTTTGAGTTCTCATAGCAATGACTCAGAGCTTCATTTCCCAATTCAATCTGTGCTTCTATTGTAGGCTCGTCTAATAAAATGATTTTGTATTTCTTCCTATTCAATAATAGCCTGACAAAGTTCAAATATTTTAAATGAAAATCTGTCAAAGAGATGCAATTTTCTTGGTTATAGTCTGATAATCTAACTAGATCCAGATTTTCGTCAAATTGCATTCTATTAGCAATTATTTTGTAGAATCCAGTAAATTTTAATACTTGTAAAATTGTATCTTGATTATGTTCAAAAAATGGATCCAAATATTTTCTAATTGACCAATTATTTACCTTTAGAGGTGTTTGAGTTACTATACCAATTATTTCTCTCCTTTTATTCCTTGATAAGTTATAAATTTCAATTTCCCCAAATTTTATTGTGCCAGAAGAAGGAATTAATGACCCTAAAATACCTTTAATTAAAGTTGACTTTCCACATCCTGTTCTACCAATAATTCCAATATGTTCATTTGGGCTCAGCTCAAGATTAAAGTCTTTAATTGCTTTAAATTCCAAGTAATTGTAATTACTGGTAAAATCTGAAACTTGATATGATAACTCTACGTTTGTAAATTTTAGTTTTAAATTAGAATCACTATTTACTTTCTCATCTAAAATGGCTTCTTCCTGCTTCAAGTCTTCTATAAGTTTATTTTCATTAGATGTATTATTTGAGTATTCTATTACTCTTTCTAGTGAACACATATCTTTTTCTAAAGAGGAAATTTTAATAAATATTAAATTCAAAGTTTCAGTAAAAGTAATGTAGAAATAAATTACATAACCCAGTTCTATTCCAGCCAAATTGAAGATTCCCGAACTTTTAGTTTGAAATAAAATACAATATAGTAAATAAGCCAAATATAAAAAAATAACCAAGGGTCCAGAAAAAAATTGTATTCTAAATGATGCCCATTTAATTACTGAAATTTGCATCATTCTCATTTTAATTATGTCTAACAAATTAGAACATAAAATTTCTCTATATAAGACATCATTTTTAAAGTCTCTAATAATTTCCCATCCTTGTATTGTTTCTGAAAAAGTATTGTTTAAATTTGAACAAATTGATAAAATAACCATTTGAGTTGCTTTGTAAATGTGAAATAAAGGCATTCCATATGAAATAACAATGAAAACTATATGCGCAATTGAGAATGGAATAATAATAGGGTTAGTAAGAAATACCAAAGATAAATGTATAAATGGTTCAAATATTCGAATCATTACACCAACAATCTTTCGAACCAATATGTCATCTAATACAAGTAAATCCAAGTTGAATCTGTTTAGAACTCTTGAAATAGGTGTATATGAGAAAAAATTTAATGGAGCTTTCAGTAATGAAATTAGGTAATTGTTGTGGATTTTTGAAGAAGATTTTGCTGATAACAAAGCTTCTGAGATAAATGTAAAGCACTCTAATATTAACTTAACAATTAATAGAACAGAATAATGAATAATGAATATTTTTGGCGATCCTAAAGATGAATATCTGGCTAAATAAATATCCATAGATTTCGTTACTCCTATCTTTAAAATGCATACCAATAAAAAAATTAAAAAGTAAATTCTTCCAATATATTCAAAATAGTAGATATATTTAGAATAAAAGTGGATGTTAGTTGTTTGAAATGTTGATGTTTCTTCATGATTATTTGCGTAAAGTGGTATTTTACTATCTATAGCTATTTCATTATGCAGTTCCTCAACCAAATAATATTTTTTTTCTTTGTTATTTCCATTAAAGTTGTATTCATCATTTAAATCAAGATAGTGATCTTTTTTCAAATAGGGAAATTCATTTAAGTAGGTTTGGAGCAAGCCGCTATATGATATTGTTCCTTTATCCATAATAACAATATTAACAGCTTTTTCCTCTGGAAACTTAACTTTAGAGGCCAATATTGAAATATGGTCAATGCTAATTGTGACTATACAAGATTTTTCAGAAACTATACCACCATCTATTTTAAATAAACTTTCAAATATCTCAATTGAAGTTTGGATATCTAATGTTGAAAAGACATCATCTAATATTATCAGAGATTTATTATTTTCCTGATTTGTTTTCTGTATATAAAGAAAGTAATAAAGAGCTCTAGCCAAGTTAATTCTTGACTTTTGACCATTGCTAAGAGTTTGGTCAGACTCATCCAATTGCCTTAAATCTTTGTCTTTCCACATGGCAAAGTCCATATCAAGTGAACATGCTTTTATTACTCTTTCGTAAATATTTTTATCGTATTCTCTCCCAAACAGTATTACAGATCGAATTGTACCTTTTGGAAACCAAAAATTCTGAGAAGAATGAAAAATATTAACGTATTGGCCTTCCATTGTATAAATTTGATCTAAGATTTGATTGATTAAGAGTGTTTTACCTGAACCTGATTTACCTGAAAGTATATATAATTCATTATTTTTTAGTTTAAAGTTTTTAATATTGGATTTTATCATTGAGTGGTTGAAATTTGACATATTAATTAAGTATTTTTTCTCAAAATCCTCGAATTCAAGTGGTCTAGAATATTCAAAATTTAATAGCACCGATTCATCTTGATCGAATTTTTTCAAATCCTTTCTATTACAGCATTTCTTCCTTTCAATTGAATTAATCTGATTTTTCCCAGTACTTTCATTAATTAATAGGCTATAAGAATTTCTTTCAAAAAAATCAATAATTCTTTTGAAAGATATAATCCCTTCTACAATACTTGAAGCAATATTCCTAGTTGGACTTGTAAGCATATTTAGTGCATGCAGGGTAGCAATTCTTGAAGTAACTGTAGCTCCAAAAGAAATAGAATTTGAGAATTGAGTATAAGATTTGTAAATAAATGAAAAAAATAAAATATATTTTGCTATGGAAAGAGCATTATACTCCAAAAAGGTCCCTGCCATTAAATATAGAAACCTAGTTAGGTTAGCCTTTACCTCCAATTTCCTTACAGACATTAAATCTTCGTACACAACTTCTTCCCAAAAGAGATTGCGGATGATTGGTAAAGAAGAAAGATATTCATGGCATTTAAGAATTCTTACATCTCTGAATTTCATAAACTTTATTTTGTATAATGAGCCAACTACTTGTAGAGTTAGACTTATCAAGTATAATATTATATAGGCCAATACTGATAAATTTGCAGAAAAACCCATATTCCTTTGAAGCAATACCCAAACCCCGATAATTTTAATTGGTGATATAATAAGCTCAATAAATGCTTGCATCAAAGATTCCAAAGAATTTAAATCACCAAATATTAAGTTGTGAATGTTTGGTGTATTTTTTAATTCATTTTGTGTTCGCTTGGTCAAAGTACGAGTAAAATTAGTTCTAGATAGATCTTCAAATGCAGCTCTAATTATAAATGTTTGAATATTTAATGACATTTTTGCTATTAAAAAGTTGGTATGAGAGTCTAGAAATATCTTAAAAGTTTGTAAACCAATTAAAATCAAACATTGTATTAGTTTGCTCGATGGATTAACTACTTCCATAAAACTTTTCAAGGTAATGTTTAGGTAGGTTGTCAAAACTACCATTAATGCTTTGAGAGCCAAACAAAAAATGAATTCATTCCAAAATGTTTTTATAAGCCCTTGGCCGATATTGAAGCTTTTTTCATTTTCATCTAATCTGTATTTATATTGAAATAGTAAATTTTTCTGAAAATCCGAAACAACTTCATTTAAATCAGAGTTTTTTGAGAATGATAATGAGAAGCTTGGTTCAAAGATATTATTATTTCTTTCTAGTATTGCCTTATACCCCTTAGTGCCTTTAATATAGTCATTAATCCATGAAAAGAAAGAATATTCATAAAAACAATTACAACTTTGTTTCATTCTATCATAGACATAGAATATAATTCAACTTCTCAATAACTCAAAAATGTGTTATCAAAATGTAAATGTAGTGTAAATTTTGAATTTGAATTGATGAGATATCATTGATTATTTTAATAGCTTTTGAAAATGCAAATATTATAGTTTTGGCGGGAAACTAATAATCAGAAATTACTTTAAAGGCTTTTGAAACAAATTAGTGCAATTAAAAATATTAGAAATAATATGAAAGGAAATAGAGAATATTAAATTAGATAAATTTCTTCACTTGTTAACATATAGATTTTGATTACTTAATAATGCCTGATGCAAATTTTTTTTTTGATACATTTCATAAGAAAGATGAATAAAGAATCAATTTGGGGGGGAAAGCAGTGGTAGAGAAAAATGCATGCAAAATAAATGAAAAAAATTATAACAAGGCATTGAAAGCTAATCTTAAATTAAATACTAATAGTTGAGTTATAGTGGGGTCCATTTGCGAAAAGATGAATATGGTAAACTATATATAAAGTATTTTCTTTAACGCTATTTTCTTCATCATCTTCATATTCTTCATAGAATTGCTCACCATATGATTCATTTCTGTGATTTAATGCTCTAATAACTGTAATTGGAACTTCCAGAGAGTTAGAAAGAGCAACTAATTCAACCTCACCTCCCCATTCATTGGTATTTCTTATATTATCGCAGTATTCTTCAAATGTTATATCTGTATTCTCAACTGAGGCTAGAACAAAAGGTTCCATAGTCTTTCTATTTGATTCAATATAGTCAACTGCAATGCATCTCAGTTCTTTAATTGAGTATAATCCTTTTTTTTTTATTTCTAGTTGGTGTTTAATAGAGCTAAAATAGTGTATATTAAATTATAGGATAAGGAAGTCATAAACTTACCCAAAAAGACAGTTTCCATCTGCACTAATATTAAAAATTTTCAGATTATTTTCCTTAAGCTTTTTATTTATTACTTCAAGTTCAATTTCGCCTTTTCTATCATCTATTTTTCATTGGAAGTAATAGAAATAAGTATTGAAAATTGTTTAGATAAATGCTTTTCAAATAAACTTACTGTTTAGTGCGCATTCTTCCAGACTTTTCATATACTTCTGTTCAAGTTCTTTTTGCCTTTTCTTTTTTCGCTTTTCACTCTTAGTCACTTGAAAGGTTGCATTGGAATATAATGATGGTACTTCATCCATAGTTTGAAGTTTTTCCACTAAACTGAGTTTATTTGTATTGGAGTCATCAATATTCCTATTATTTTCAGAAGATTGCTCCACAGAGTCTTCTTCATTTTCTAAATTGCCTTCACCAGAAAGTTTCATTAGTTCCATCTTATGAGATAGTTGTAGTGCCTCCATCTTTGATTGATATTCTTTATCAAGCTCCTTTTTAGATCCCTTTTTATTACAGCTAGCAAGGGCTTTCTTCCATTGCTCTTTTAAAGCCTTAACTTCCTGATTTTGCCTCTGAAGAACCTTTCTTCTGCTTGGCTTACTTTCCTGAGAGTCTGAGTCCATTTTTTTATTACGAATTTTAATATTTATTAATTAATTACCAGTTCCTTTTAAATAGTATTTGAAACATTAACTTCAATCTAAACTAATAGATACGTCTAATCAAAAATTATAACAGGTTTTCTGATATTTTAGTCCCTAAAAATTAAAAATTCGACTAAATCTGAATTTGTCTGATCCTTTTGTCAATTCCAATTTTTTGACATTTACAAATTCAGTAAGCCAAGTTTTGGCGGGAAAATGCTTTAGCATCCTCAACATGGGAAAGAAAAAAAAAACTAAACAAATTTCAAAGTAAATAAATCTCAAAAACATTAAAGATAAGACGAGGAAAAATCAACCATTCTTATGAGTTAATTAGTGTGGGTGTGTTGTTTAGAATTACAAAGTGGTTTAGCTATAGCAGTATATAAATTAATTTGAAAAGGTTGAAGTATTTATTTATTTTATGGGCTGCATGTAGATGTGTAAGATAATTTTGTTATTACTCGGACTGAAGGATTAAGAATAAGTAAGATTGTTTATATGCTAATGATGGATGACTTTGATGTGATTGACGATGTTTTACTGAATTCAAATGAAATAGAAAGTCTTTTTGAATATGATGTTAACAATGAAGACATTGAAAGGAATAGTATACATGGTGTTGAGAACCAGAATGAAAATATAAATATTAGTCAATCTATTTTAATGTCCCCTGAAAACATTTCTGGAAAGACTCACTCTTCTTTAAGAAGAGTTGTATACAACTGTAGGCAAAATAGTGCCTTAAGGAGTGAAAATTATGGCTTAGAAACCCCAAAAGGTTTAAGTTCAAAAAGAGCAAGTATAAATATAGATGATAAAGAAAGTATTAATCAAACTAAGTCTGAAACTCCTATAGAAAATAATTTATCAGAAGCCAATACCATTGAGTGTGCAATATGCTTAATGACCCTTCAAGATTTATTGAATTGTAAAAATAAAGGAGAGGAGCAAGAAAGTACTGGTGAATCAAATAACAATGATATTAAAGCCTTGAATTATGGAAAAAAGCTTGAAGATAATACTTGTTCTCTTTTAAATGTAGAAACTGCTAATGAAACTCTCTGCAAAGAAAAAAAGGAAGAGTTATTAATAGGAGGATTGAGTGTATGCAAACACATTTTCTGTTTTGTCTGTATTAAGCAATGGTCTGATGTTGCTACTCAGTGCCCCTTATGTAAAAGAGAATTTGATCACATTAATGCTTTTAATGTTATTCCAGGTGAATTGTCTATACCAGTAATGGTTATTCCTGTAGAAATGAAGAAATTGAACTGTAACGAAATGGACGAAGATCCATTTGCTGATTTTGCATGTGAAGTTTGCAGATTAAATGATCATGAAGAAGTATTATTGCTTTGTGACAGGTGTGATAGGGGTTACCATACATATTGTTTGGATCCCCCTTTAGATAGTGTTCCAAGTGGAGAGTGGTTTTGTCCAAGGTGCATAAGAGGTAGAAGAAGGAGAACAAACAATAGAAGAAACAATACAAGCAGAGCAAATAACAGCAACCTAGATACAGATTTTATTGTAGATGATGACCACGATTTCGTTTTAGATTTAGGCTCAGAAGTTAATTTTGAACATAGAATGACAACAAGATCTTCTAGAACTGGTCGTTCAACCAGATCATCAGGTACAAACACAAGATCTACAAGGAGTAATAGTTCTTTAAGATCCAATAGAGAGAGAAGGCCATCAAGTCATAATACCGAGCCAAACCTAACAACAAGAAATTTGTCAATAAGTACAACTACAATTCGAGTAGTTTCAGTAGATAGCGACTCTTCAACATCATCATTGAATGATAACATTGCTCTCTCAGAAAGAAGAAGGATATTAACTTCTAATAGAAATAGTAATCGGAGAAGAGGCAGGTCAAATTTGAATGTAATATTTGAAGAAGCTGAGTCGAGTGAAGGGAGCAGTCCAAATAGAAATAGAGGCAGAACTAATTCAAATGCACAATCAAGTAGGACAAGTAGATCCAGCAGAAGTAGAAGAACAAGGACTGATAGACGCACTCGAAGTGGAGTCTCCAGAAGAGATAATTCAAGGAGTGAAAGATCAGCCACAGGAACTAGTATATTAGAAATGCTCGAGGGTGCTATTAATATATCTTCAGCATTTTCTTCGGAATATGTTGATTTGACTAGATATGCTTTTCACGAAGATTCAGCCTCTAATTCAATTTTTGGCACCTCTAGAAGTAGGAGCAGTTCGGAAATTATAAGATCGAGCAGTAATAACAATAATAACCAAAGGAGAGGTAGAAATAGTAATTTACATGAAAATACTAGAATTAATAACACCGGCAGACAAAGTATCCAAACCAATTTAAATATTTCAAATTATAGAATCCCAAGAGAAACCATTGTTCAAAGAAATAACTTGGACCATAATAATAGCATGAGCTCTGTATTTAGCGGCCCACAATACAGTCAATCATCAGATGACGAAAATAGTATCATTGAAATACTGGAGAATGAAGAACAAAGCCTTCCTAATAATGAATTAAGCTCAAACATAAACAATAATAATTCTCAAAATGTTAATTATAAAGGTAATATTGATTACAATAATTCGGTCAACCTAATTAAAGAGACAGATTTAGTAATTCAATCTTCTCCACTTTTTGACTCTGATGAAAATGCTCCAGACTCAAATTTACCCAAAAATTCTCAAAGTGTCCCCAATACTGGAAAACTACATATATATGGTGATGCAAAAAATGCAACTAACATTGAATCTGGACAGAATTTATATTCTTCAAGCAGTGCCAACGGGGCAGGCTTTAACTCTTCGTCTGATCTTACGTCAAAAATTGGGTTCGTAAGTGGGAATAGTAATAATAGCAGGAGCAGCAGTAGTATTCTTATTAACAGAAAAGATTCTCAAGAATCTCAAAATAAAAACGAATCAAACAAAAGTAATGGACCAATCATTTCACTTAGAGCTTATTATCCTGAAAGGTTTGCAAGCTCAAAGCCGAAATATATACCAGGGAATGACTCATTTAAATTCCGAGATGAAAGTAAGTTATTAAAAGATTCTTCATCATCTTCCTCTTCTTCCTCATCCTCATCATCTTCATCGTCTCTTGCAAATATAATTACTTTGGTAAGAAACCAAATCAGCACTCCAACACAAGTTTGTTCCACAGATTCTAATGGAGCAAAAAAAATTCACATTTTAGGGAAAGAAAACGAAAACAGCTGTGAAGAAGGAAGTGTAAATAGAAGATCCCAAGAGCTTGAAACTGATAAAAATGTTGGCCAGAAAAAGGTTAAGAGGCTTTAGCATAGGCAAAATCTCTTATATTTAATAGAAATTTTTATTCTAAAAAATTATACTGAAAATAGCATTAAGTAAGATGTTGAATAGAAATACCTAATTAGACTTTAAAAAAGAAACTAACTCAAATTATATTATCTTATTAATTTATTATTATTATATAGAAATATTTTAATAATTTATTTATCTACTTAAAATGACCACGTAATTTCCATGAAAATAAAATGTCACACATTAAAATCCAATGATAAAAATAAATAATAATACACACAAAATTTTGGAATAAATTAATATTAAGCTTTGGTAAATAATTTTTCCCTTGAATTTTTTTTACACTAAAGTATATTCTAGGTTTTCAAACTAGAGTAATAGTTTTTTGCAGTTTAATACTATATGAACAATCCAGTAAAAGAAACAAATGACTGGTACTCTCTTCAAGAGAGAGCTTTAAAGTTATCAGATCAGGCATTTAGAAGCTTGGTGGGAGAATATGAAGAGCAGATTAGGAATCTCAAATATGAAATAACTTCTAGAGATAAAAAAATCCAAGATTTAAAAAGCAAGCTTGATATTACAAATAAGCAGCTAAATGCATTAAAAACAGAAAAAAATGAGCTTTGTAACATTTTAGATGCACTAGAGACACAAAATAGAAGTAGAGATAGTAAATTAGAAGAGTTTTATCTAGAAATTTCAGAAATAAAAGGAGAACAAGAATTATCACTTGCTAAATTGGAGAGGTGTCTTGCTAAATATGGAGATGTTTCTTGTTCTAATCATGAATATGGTAAAAAAAGAAACGATGAGTTAAATCATGATAAAGATGACAACAGATCTCTATTATCAGAACAATGTGAAAATGTTGAAATTAAAGAAATCCCACATCTATTAGTTACTGAAGCAATTCATCATCCAAGCAACTTTATTACAATTAATAATAGCGAATTATGCTTCGAAAACTGTACAGAGGATATCGGAGGATTAATTAGTAGTCACCAAAAAACGGGATCTGGAAATTCCCCTCGTAGTGATATAGTTCAATCCTCAGTTAGCAAAAGTGGGGTTTGGAATAGAATTAGCCAAGTACTTCCTAGAGATTCATATTTTTCACTTTTAAATTTCGTTAGGCAGTATCATCTTGGTCTAATGAATGAAGAAGAATTACAAACTGAAATTCAAAATGCACTTCTTTCTAATAATGAAGCTGTCAGAAATGCTTTTACTAAGGATATACTCCATTTATCTTCAAAATGAAGGTTGTTCAATATAATTAATAATGTTACATTATCTTTGTTTTCCACTTTCTTTTCAGCCTTAGAATAAGATTTATCAGAGAAAGCATGGCTTGAGCTGAAGACAAATTATAATTAAGTTGAATATAAGTATTGGCTTCCAAAATTATAAATTTGAATATTGGTATTTCAATTAATTATGAAACAAAACAAGAAGTGACGAAAAGATTAAGTTTGACGATCTATATCAACAAGGATTGACTGAAAATATTGAGTTGCTTCAATTTCTTTGATTGTTATTCTAAAGTTTGAGCTTAATGTTTATTTTGTTATGTTTTCCTTCTGTTTGTTTGTTTCCTAATTTTTCTTAACTGCAAGTACTAACAAAACTAACACAAGCACAAGAACAATCACATTCAAAATTAATATTGTGATAGTTATCATTCTTTAAAATAAATCTTATATTGTGTTTATGACTTATTTAAAAAAAAAAGTTTGATTATAACTTAGTAATTGACATTTAACACTCTAAACAGTGAAAAATAAGTTAATTGCTTGTATCTCTAAATATATCGAGATAAAATACTTAATTATTGCAAATGTTAAAAATTGAGGTACTTAAGCTATTAATTTAAATATTCAAAATTCTCGATTATCGAATTAGGGTCTGATTTTTTAATCTCTCCATTAAATTGCATGCAATAGAGGGAATGAATAAATTATCTGTTGGCGGGAATATTTAGAATTTAATTAGTCCTTTAAACAAAAGTGTAGAGTTATGAGTAGTTTTCCTTAGGAATTGCCAGGGCTTAATGAATGGAAAAAATATTTTGTCCTATATACAATACTAGATTATTGAATAGAATTAAACCTTTACAGAACTACATTTTGTAATTTAATTATACTAATTGTGAATGACTAATTTGCATTAAATAGTATAGAAATGAGTAATAATTCAAGACTTTCATGTAAAGGACTTCTTAGAGAATCACTTTCTAGTAAAAAAAAATATTCCATCATTAGTAACTATCTGCGTGAACAAACTAAGAACAATCAGAAACTCTATTACATGTTTGGAAGAAAAGAATTTATCAAAGAACTTAATCTATTTAATATTCAAAGGATCTACTTGCTATGAACTTCTTGCAGCAGAAAAGAATAATTTAGGAATACAGAACATGTTTGGTAACGATGCTGGGCAGACTTGGGATACACTTTGGGAAACTGCAGTTAAAGTAAGATATAGCAATAATGAACAAATTCTTTGTAAGAAGGAAAGTAATGAGAACTATAGAGACTTCTTCATAAGAAATCAAGAAGATGCAGAGAAGAAGTTTAAAACTCATATATTGAAGAGATCTAAATCTATTGGAGTTTCTAAAGTTAAAAGAGCCACTAATACTGAATTGAACAAAGCAAATAGAAGAACTTTATCACTTCATAGCGGTTCATATTCTAGTAAAAACAATACCTCTTCAAAGCGTAGTATTAATATTTTAGAAAGTACTCCGATATTTAATACGCATAATCCACTATTCAAACCAAAGAACGTAAAGATTACTAGTTTTAATAATAGATCAAACAAATCTAGTAATCCAATTCTAAGAGAATATTTCGAGCAAAAATCCAAAGATAATAGTATTCATAGACTTTATTCTTCAGCAAATTCTAGAATATCTTCAGTTTCTTCATCGTCTGCCAAAGCTGCTACTTCAAGTGTTAAGTTTAATGGAAAGCCTGAAGTTACATATATATTTGATTAGATTTGATAACATTAGATAACATTATTGAATATAATGCTTTATTACTTTAATCATTTATTCTTTTTTTCCATTTATACTTAACATAATATTGAAGATCAGTTTTCTTTCATGGTCTTATTTTCAGATTTTTCTATCTCTTCAAGTATATTAGGGTCAATATTACTTTCAAGCTCTGTAATATAAGAATTGTAAATTAATCTCAATCTTTTAATAACACTAATAAGAGCCATTTGAGATGAAAATATATTACATTCAGTACAAATATTTCTTGAATCAAAGTTTAATATTAATTTTTTAGCATCATTTATATCACCATTTCTTTTGTTAAGTTCTTCTATTCTTTTTAAAACTTCCTTTACTGATTTTTTTGTATTGAATACCATTTCTTTCTCACCTTTGGATTTCATTTCTAATTTAAATTGGCTCGTTTCATTTTTTGTTGATATATTGTATTTTAATAGTTCCGTTCTACATTGATTAAAGCTCTCATCAATTGTAGAAATTTGAGGAATTAAAGTTTCAAGGAAGAAAATATACTCATCCTTTTTGAATTCATCGTCCAATAATTTTTTTACAGTCATTTTTGCAAAATAAGACCAACTATTTAAAGCATCAGTACATTCTAAAAGTGGAGATTCTTGGATATTATCAAGCTTAATGTTAGATTTTGTGTTCTTTCTGATATATTCTTCATTAAATTTAAGTGATTCTATTCCATTTAACAAAAGGATTGAGCTTAAAAATGAAATAATTCGAATTGATATTTTCATATTTTGTTTTTAAATATTAATTTGTATAGTATAAAACAAAGCAAATTTAATTATATTTAGAATTTAAAGATTTTTATTTATGATCTAATACTGGCAAAATCTAGCCTACTAGTGTTTATAACTAAGGTTTTGTTGATCCTTCATATATTTTTACAGGTTTAATAAATAAATTACTTGAAATTTGAAAATTACAAATAACAAATAAACATTATAAAGTGTGGTGTAAAAATTAATAATTAATTTAACTAAAGTAAATATATAAATAATTATTACTTCGTTTACTAATTCCGTTTTTTTTTAGATTAATTTATAATTAAGTATTTCTCCAAATAATGTATTTTCCAGAATTTGAATAAATTTCAGGTTGTTCAAATTGTAGAGCTTTGGGATTAATATTTATAAAACTGGGAGGTATATTAACTCCTCTATAAGTTGTCTCAGTTGAGCATACTGTAAAGTTTAAGAGCGAATAGGGAAAAATAAGCTCAACCAAGTTCGAATAGATTTCCTTCTGAGTAAGTTTTTTAGAATTCTCAGAGAACTTGGCAATTTTAGGATGAAGTTCAATCAACCAAATAGGATCTATTTCTTTAATTGGACAATTTAGAAATGGCTGTATACCGGCCCCAAAAGGATCAGGAGCAGAATATAAAAATTCGTTATATTTATTAGAATTTATTTTCTCAAGGAACTTTTGTGAATAGCTTGGAATTCCTGTTTCAAGGCCAATATTTAGCAAATATGAGTTAATTGCTGGAGAATTAAAAGCTTGCCCTTGAAGTGATGAAAAGTTGTTCCCAGTCCTATTATATTTATTTTCCTTATATATTATTCTAAGCTTAATACTACCATACATTCTTAATTGGATGAATGAAAATTTCTTATTGAGTCCGTTCTTTCCAAGAACTTCTTTGGGGTTGTTGATGGTCCAAATAATGTGTTTCTTGTCATTTGAGATGATTATTTGACCCATACTAGATTTAAGGGTATGACTAAATATCATTACGCTTGGTATATTTTGTTTACTAAAGCTGCTGTTGTTCCCACTATTGTTGATACTTTCCAGGGTTCCTGGTAAGAGTGGGATTGAGACTTGACAAACTTGCATTCCTTTTACAATTGCAGGGTCAAAACAAAGACAATATTCCATTTGGAATGAATGAGTTAAAATAGGTCTAAAGTGACCTTGAGACTGGGTAATTTGTTTGATAGGTTCTTTAGATTCTGGAGAAATAGTAAAATAGCCTTTAATTGGGATATCCAATTCATATGGATACCAATAAGTAAAAATTTTTGAAGAATTGCTTTGAGAGCTATTCCAACTTAATTTGAATCTAGATATAGGAGTAGATGATTCATTTGAAGGCATATAAATCTCGGAATTATGCCTAATAGGAGTAAAGGTTTTTTGGTTTGAATCAAATAATTCATCATTTAATTTAGTGCATGAAATATTATCTTTAACAGAAATGTAGGGTTGAATATAAATTACTTCTTGATCATTCTCATAATTTGATTCTAAAGTCACTTTTTGCCACGGAAGAATGACATTACAGGATATTGAAACAGAATTTGGGAGCTTTCCAAAAAACTCCAGAGCTCCAGAAGTGAAGCTCGCATATGGATCTCCAATTTTCTTAATAAAGTTAGACATAGAGTCTTCTCCTTCTGTTATTGAATCTCCATTTTCAATTTGAGTAATCATTGGATGTTTCTTTGCAAAGCAGCATATTGTTTCAATAAGAGTGAATTTCATTGAGTAGTTTAAAGAAGATTGATCGTTTGAACTTTTCGCTTTAAAAGAAAGTTTCCCAATTCCAATATTTAACATTTCTCCAAAGATTATTTGATTATTTGGAATATTGCTGGGAATTATTGGAATATATTCATCATTCAGGCTCAAAGTTGCATCCATTTCCTGTATTAATTGTTGCTCTTCCTCATTGGACAACTTGCTAATAGAATCTAGATAAAAGCTTCCATGTAGTATTGACTCGTTTTTCTTATTTTCCTGATTCTGTTCATTATTAATAGATTTTAATTTTTCTTGTATCTTTGAGGACTCTATTGAGTTATCTTTAAGTAGGCTTGCCAAATAGTTTGGTATACCTTTGTTTTCTGAAATTGAAATTAAATCTTTTACCTCTTTTTTATCCATCATTGGGCATCCAAATGGCATAAATATTCTCCAAACTTCGAGAATATGACTAACTTCTAGCATTTCTCCTTCCTGGTTTATTCCAAGTAATTCAAATAAGTCCTCAAGTAATTGAATTCCTACCCTAAATTCCACCAACTTTAATGTTAAATTGTCCAAATCATTTATACGATTTCTAGAGCCTTTTTTATAAATTCTTAGGATTTCTGGATCTTCTGAAATACTGGTTTCCAATGAAATTAATATTAAAATAAAATATCCATTACTGTAGGAGTACATAAATGGCCACAAATATTTTCCTTCACTTACATTCATATAGTGAATTAAATTATTTTCTGAAATATTTATTATAGTTTTCTGATCTACTTGATCTTTTTCATTAATAGTTGAAGTTTTCAAATTATCAATGGTAAATACTCCGGATGAACTTTTTTTAAATATACTTGGTAGCTTTGCTGCAGTAAATTCAGCCACATTTTCGCACAATACTCTAAATTTAAACCATTCTAATATATCCTTATCATTAGGAATGTCCACATATTCTTCTTCTAAAAGTTTTTTGACCCTATTTTCAACAGATTTAAACCTTTTACTCAAAATTAATTCAAGTATACCTTCTTTTATTGCATTACCAAAAAGCCATATTCCTCTAATATAAGTCATTTATTTTGTATTATTCATATCAAATATTACATGAAATAAACTGCATTTCTTCTTTAGTAATCAATCTTAATATTTTTATTTTTTGTAATTATTGAATTCAATTTGGACTATTAAGACTCAAGCTTCTAAAATTCAGATATCAATAACTTAAAGACTGAGCTTCCTAAATCTCCCAAGTTGTTATTTATTTTCTAATACAATAATAATTACTATGATTATTTATTTTTGTATTTCAATTACTATTAATTAATTATTACGTGTATTGTGTGGCGGCTGTCAGATAATACTGTGAGTAATAATAAAATGTATGTAAATAAAAACTAATTACTAATATTTTATTATTTTTTAAAATAACATTTAGTTGAAAGCAAAATTAGTGGAAATTAACTCATATTAATGTAAAGAGACTTACCAGACAACCTTAAAGCTATTTTAAGTATTTTTTTAGCACTTTAAAATATATATATTTATTCACATATAATTAAATATCTCAAGTAAATATTTGCTAATAGATTATGGCTATGATCTTGAAGGTTAAAACAAATTTCTAGTTTATGTTATGGTTAGCAATATAGCAAGTTTGATTGGGTTTGAAATTTCTAATTTACTTTTATCCTACCAAGAAGATGAATAGCGACAATATTTTACTAGATAATGAATATATAAATAGGATTTCCAAAAATAGCATTAAAAAAGTACTGAAAAAAGTCAGTGTTAATCATTCAAATACTCATCCAGGGTTTATTGGTATTCTAAATAATTCTTCTAACTGCAATCCTAGCAATAGTTGCAGTGCTAGTAGTTCCAGTAGCAGCAGTATTAGTAATTACAATACAATTAAGAATAATACGAAAACCCTTTATGAAAGCGAATTTAGAAGTAGAAATAATGGTAACAACAGTAATAGCAATATAATTATTGGTGGAAACATTTATTCAGGTATTCACTCAAATGAATCATCTCAAGGTAGGGAATTTTTTGAATCTACTTACAGAGACGATAGCTTAGGGATAGCTAAGGATAATTCCCTTCTTGAAGAGGAGTTGAGAGAGGACTTTGATGAAAAAGAAGATATTAGCCTTATTAAAAGACTGATAAAGAAAGAAGGAAACGAGAAAGAAAACTCACAAGAAGTTAAAAAGCTAAGAATTCCAGATTGTTCAATATGTAGAGAATATTTAACTAGAAACCTAACGGTAATAACAGTATGCGGACATGTATTCCACAAACAATGCATTGATGCTTGGCTATCAAAGTGTGATTCTAACAAGAATTCAAATATAGCTCAGGGTAGATTGAACTATTTATTGAGTGATAACGGAGAGCCAACATGCCCATTATGTAGAGTTCCATGTTCAGTATTTACACTTTGTGATTTAGTAAACATTACAATAGATGAGACTTTGGTTTTAGAGGATTCAGAGGAGAAATTCCAATGCTCTCAAAAAGAAGATATAGTTAATTCTAAAAGTACAGGAGAGTGTATACAGATTGCTTGCAGGTTAAAACAAAAAACATTGACAGATGAATCCGAAGCAAAAACAAAAGAAAATGAAGAATTACGTAAACAGCTTAATGATGAGAAAACAAAGGTATTGGTAAAGATGGACTTGATTGAGAGCTTGGAAAGAAAGAACGAAATTTTACGTGAAGATTTGAACAGGACAACCCATGAGCTTGGAGAAATGAACCAAAAATATTCGGATTTACATCGAAAATATACTTTTCTACAATCAAATAATGCTATTAATAACTTTATGGGAGAAAGGCTTCAAGATGACTTAACAATAAACAGTCAAATAAAGGACGACCAAACCAATATTGAAGTTCTAGAAGATGAAACAAATCAGATATCTAACTTAATAGGATTTAATCCATTTGAAGGTGATAGTTTAGAAAAAAGAGAAGACGCTTTTCAAGCATTAAAAATACTTTCCAATGCATTCATCAAGCTATCAAGTAGGTATGATCAGCTTAAAGAGAAATCTAGCAAATGGAAAGCTAAATGCTATCAACTTAATGATTTAAATACGACTTCGATAAATGAATGCAATTATTTAAAAGAGAAACTTAGAAGCCTGAGCCAAGCATTAAATACTTCAGATACAGGGAAGAAACCTAACTCATCAACGCCAAATTCTTCTAATATTGCGAACCCTACTATAACTCTTAGCGATACAGAAAACAACGAGGAGTCCTTCTCCTATATTTCAAAGCTTATTCAAGACAAAAAAACTGCAAGATCGCTTAATGAAGGTGATAAAAAATCTCAAACTAACCAGGAAAACAGAGCGCACAGCAACTCCTCTATAACCTCGAATTCAAAAACAAATATCAGACGGCCATCTTCTAGGATTCTCCATAGAAACGAATTCGGAAATATGAGTATTGAAGGCAGGCATGGCCTAAACGCAATAAAAGAGAAAGTAAAGGAATCTGAAGAACAAACTTCCAAAAATGAAGAGTCTCCAAACCCAAACTACTCAAATCTAATTAAAAGTAGGAAAAATCAAGTTATGAAAAGAAATATACCAAGAGATTCCCAGTCTATTTCCAGCTTTTTTTATACAAGAAAGCCAAAAATTAAATTGGTTGACTAAATTGCCGCCAAAACTGGCCCCTCAAACATGTATTTGCGCCCATGTAGATCGTTTATAAGTAAATAAGAAAATTCAAGAAGGTTCGGAGGTATTCCAAAAGTAAAGTGCGAAATTAAATGTATACAAAGCACATATATGTGCTTAAGTTCAAAAGGAAGCGTTTACCTAAAGTTTTGATTGGCTAAATATGAAATGTAAATAAATTATTATAGAGTTACATTAACAAGAGATACTTGGAATTTTTTACTTTTAGGTTAATTTATTCTTTTGATCCATTAGAATTCGTGTTAAAAGCTGAGAAATAGAGTTTGCAGAGGAGAAAATAGGAAAGAAAGAGGGAATCTAGGTAACTTTTTTTTTTAACAATTTAAAATGAAGCCTTTTCGTAAAGCATTTGGATTCCTTTCTTTTTTGGATGAGTCTAGAAGAAAATTGAATGAAAAGCATAATGTAAATGACATTTTTAATGAAAATTTAATTAATGGAACTGGAATAGATTCAGAAAAGTTTGATGTACTATCTAAATATATTGAGATCTCTGAAGGTGAGAAAAATGAAAATATTCAAAAAAAATCTCAAAGTCTTCAGACTAAAGAAGTTGTACAAACAAATGAAGAAAGGGTAGATAAGGATCATGTTCTTAATTTTAAAACTTTTAAGATTTCAGTTCCTAATCCTGGAAATAATTGCTTCATTCCAAAAAATATTGAAAATTTTAATTTGGATGGCAATTTAATGGCGACAACAACAACAAGCTGTAATAGTCCTTACTTACCTAAATCACCATATAATCAATCCAGGAAAGACTTTGAAGTGAAGTTAAATTCAACAAACATTACTCCAATTACAACTTCAATAGACTTCCAATCTGATGAACATTCAAAATCCTTGAGTAATCTTTGTGTTACTGAGGAGATCAATTATGAAACTAAAGATGAAGAAATTGATCTTTTGGAATTACTTTTAGAGGATATACTAAAGAATTTTATGAGTAATTTACCATACATTGCATATTCCAAGTTTTTAGAGCTTTCTGAATTCTTATTTGGAATAATTGAAAAAAGAATAGGTATTGGAAACTCTATTATTTTAGAGATGAATCTTATCTTAAATAACAAAACAGGTAATAATGAAACAATTTCAAACAATAGCCAGAACAACAGTACAAATACTCAATCTACATCATCTTTTCATAATACATTAAAGAGTTTAAAGTTTAGTTCAAATAGAAATAATCTAGTAAATAATATTAATGACTCTTCAAAAAACAAATTAATTATAGAGCCAGTTCATTTGAATAGAAATGGAGTCCCAATAAAGTTTTCAAATGGAAGTTCTTCCAACTTAAATAGTTCATCAGGAACAGGAAGCTCAAGAAAATGGAGATATCATTTAAGTAGTAGTTGTAGTAATGGCGGAAATAATATTAGTAATAACTCAAAGTCATCTACATCAGAATTGGCTTCTCAAGTAGGAATTGGATGTAAGAAAGGCAAACTTTTCTTGGAATCATTTTCCCTACTTCCAAAAATATCTGGAGAAAATAAAGAAACTGGTAAAAATCGTGAAAGTGTTTTTTTGGAGAATATGGAAACTTCAAAAACAAATTTAAATTCAAAGCTTATTAGATTAGAAGATTTTCCGTGTATAATATTTTCACAAAACTGTTTCCCAACAAGTAACAATAAATTCTCATCAATTAGTGACCGTAACATTGCATTAGAGTACTTAAAGTTCCCAACAGAAGTCAAGTGTTTAGGTTTAGAGCAGGATTCCAGGCTTTGTGAATTTATCACTAAATTGGTTACTAATCCACAAATCCACAGATTAAGATTTGCATTATATAAGTGCTCAACAAGCTATACAGATTTAGTATTAGCTCTTAAATATAAGAAAAAGCATCTAAATAATAAATGTGAAGAACAGTTTTACCGTAATTTGGACGAAAAATCGATCAAAGCAGAAATTTCAAATTCTGAATGGAATTCACTTGGTGATTCTAACCTGGGGATGTGGTGGACTATGGGTAATGAATCAGAATTTCTAATACTATGTGATAATATCGTAAATACTAATCCAATAAATGTGGTCAGTATTGTAAATGAATGCGATTTACACCTTAAATGGGCTCCATTTGTTACAAGTTCAGAATGTTTGGCATATATTGGATTATATAATCAACTTGTTCGTCATTATTCAAATATGCCTTGGCCTATTGGTCTTTGCCAGTGTTCGTTATATTGTGTAGCTATTGATGTTAGCAGGCAAGAAGAAGAGGACTCTGAGCCCTGCATTATTATTACTGCAGTTTCCCTGCCAGATAAAGCTGATTCAGTTTGTGGAATTAAGGTCAAAGAAGCCCAGTCTAATGCTTCAAAGCTTGATATACTCTCTTTATGTTTTGTCATTCAATCTGTGCCAAACTGTCCATCTCAAACAAGAATTTCATTCCTATCCAAATCAAATATGCCTATTCCAAATTTTGTGCCAAAAGCTGTTCCCTCTTTTATTGCAAAACAAATAGGCAAATCATTCTTTAATAATATTATCAGTATTATTGAAAGATTTAACTCTTCTCCTTTTTATCAGCGTATAAAGTCGGACATAGAATTTTATGAGTTCGTAAAGAAAAGACTTAATATTCTGGAAAGTTCCAAATTTGACTTCATTCAAGATCCTAGTCCAATTAGGAAGAAAAATCAGAAGGAAATTAAACAAAGAGATGAGTTAGATGAATCATATTCAAATAAAGACTTGAAATATTGCTTTCAAAAGAATGGAATTGAAGCTCAACAAACTCAAACTATTAATCGTTATAGCAACTTAAATGATATAAATGAAGATAATTCCTTTAGAAATTTGGGGAATTATTCCGTAGTAAAAACTATGACGAAAATGTTCCCAAGCTTTTAAAAAACAAAAATCAAAGAATAAATAGCTAGTATTAAATTTAATTTATCAATTATTAGCAACTTGTTTCTTAAAAAAAAAGCTCCAATTACTACTTTTACCCCCAAAATTCTCTTAAATTCCTAAGTTTATTTATTTCAATATCCCATCATATTTGCCTATTAAGTAATTATTTTCTTTAATTCCAACTTTTACTATTAAATTGACATGGCGCCAGAACATGCATGTAAATTGATTGATTTATGCCAAAATGGCTTAAAATGTAATATTAATAAATTAATATCGAAGAGTTGAAGTGCGTCAATACTGCCAAAGAGACCAAAATTCAGATTTGTTGTATTACTAAGTATGTTATTACCAGCATTATTAAAGAGAAAAAGGTTTTTAAAAATATTAACAATTAGTAATTAATAGTTATAAATGTCTAATCAAAGTTCAAAAGACGTTATATCTAGGCCTATGACGAAGCCTTAAAGCAAAATAATTAAAAATAAAATATGTACTATTTTAATATTGCATCGTTACAGTGTTACACTGCGCAAGAAATTATAGTACTTTTGTCAATATCTTAAAGCTGTGAAAAAATGCTGTTTAAAAATTCCAAATTAGACTAATTGGATTTGAAATTGTTAAAAAGAGTTGCAGAGTGTAAGGTTCTGTCAGTTTTTCCTTGTAAAACTTTAATCTTACGAGAATGAGAAACGTCAAAGTATAAAGGATGGTAGGCGATTAGAAACTCTCCATCTACTTGGAAGTAAACCTTTCTACCAGTGGCAAGGGAGTTCTTCTGCTTAAAATGAAGTCTAACAGGCCCTTTGTTTTGAAAAACTCTTCTCCCCATACCCTTAATAGCGATCTCGAGTCCAATTGCCACAGCTGAAGGAAACGATACGCATTCAATAATCTCATCGCCCATTTTCTGTTGTTCGAAAAGCATATTTTCAATAGAATCGCGTCTCGATTTAAACTTTATTCCACAGTTCCCTTTACAATACCGCCAAATATCATTCCCAGAGGCAAATGAAGGAATGTTAATGAATATTAAAGAAGCGCAAGGCATTAGAGTTGGCGACGGATTTTCTACGGAGTTCTGATAATGTCCGGTAGACTGGCGGTTATGCTCGGAAATAGAATTTTGAGTATCAACAAACTCATAACCTCCTTTAGAGCATGTGCATGAATTACTCTTAAATTTAGCATTCTGATCAGTCACAAATAACACTTTTTCTGATGAAACAATTAAATCAGAATCTTCCTTGTTACAAGTTGTATTTACTGTGCATTTATCAATTATATCGTATACAGGAGTTGTATGACGGAATGTATTCTTAACTCCTTCAAGCGCATATCTCATTTTGTTCAGGACTGCGTTCTTGGTTCGATATCTGTCAAATCCTATACCAATTCTTGATTCTACTCCTACACTGAAGTAGTTGGACATTCTAAAAGTCAATTCAGTAGCAATAGTGTTGGATCCTCTATCAATACCTCTAGAGAATTCATGATTACTTTGTCTTGCATTTGCTCTACCCTGCTTATTAACAACTTTTTTCTTTCTAGAATAAGAATCAACTTTATAAAAACAACCATAGCTATCCACTACAGCTTTAACTGACCAAATATCATGTTCAATTATGTCTGCATTAATCCAATCGCTAATTAGTTGTCTAAATCTGTGTAATCCATTATCAAATGGATTATCCAAAATTGTCATCCAATTTAGTGCTCTTGAAAAGTCATTCCCCGTTCCGAAAGGTATTACACCTATAACTAATTTGTCGAAATCAACACTGGTCTTTTCTAATTCATCTACACACCACATAACTGTACCATCTCCACCGGCTGCAATAATGTATAAAGGAATTGAATTGTCACCCATACTATTTGCGGTCTCCTTCACTTTCAGAAAACCCTCTTTTTTTCCCGTCTCCCCTTGCCGAATATCATATATATGCACACTTGCAGAAACGGGATTGGAAATCCTGAACATATCCATCCCAGATTTTGTGAAGACTGATGCTTTATTGCCTCCAGAAGTTGGATTTACGAACAAAAAAATTGTGTATGTGATTGAAGATCCACTTCTAAAGCTGGAACCTGGTGATAAATCGATCGAACCCATCTTTTAACCATTAATTCAAGTTTATAAAAATCAATTGCTTGTGGGTTGTGTTAGAAACACAACATTTGTGTGTTCCTATTAACAGGAAATATATTTATGTATATATATATATATATATATATATATATATATATATATAAATATATTATGTTTATATATATTTCTGTAAATTATTTACTGAATTTATTCTTTTAATTTATTACGTAATTGGATCTTACTAAGGGCGCCAACGTTAGCTTTAAATTATTATTAAGACATTAATTGAATATTAAATAATTGCAATATAATGAAACAAGTGGTTTTTGAGGGGGATCGTATCAATCCGTTTTTTTTTTTGCATAATAGTATTTATAATTAATCATTAAGATAATGAAATAAATTACTGTAGTTAATTTGAAGCATTATTTCTAAATCACATTAATTCATAAATCTAAATTTTCTTGAAAACTCAATACCCTTAACATTTATTATCAATTTGTGGGTAAACTTAATGAATTCACAAAGCTTCTATTGAAACGTAAATAACAACTAAATATCTCAATACCAATTGTTTAATACAATTTACATTTGTGTGTACTTTAATATTTTGAATTACACGTAATAGAAACAAATTTTTTTCCTACTATAGTTTTTTTCATATAATGAATGTTATTAAATGTAGGAATCGTGAAAATTAGATTATTTTTAGCTTAAAGGTTAAATTAGAATATTTATAATTGTAGCTTCTGAGAGAAATTATTTGATTGTTCAAATTAGGTTTTTACATAACTGTTCTGAAACAATCCCTTTAATACTATCATGTTAATATTATTAATTTTTATATATTAATTATTTAAAAAAACAGTTTAGGAAAGAAACAAATACAATTTTTTAAAAAAGAAAAAAAGAGAATAAATCAAACTTTTTATGAACTATAATTAGGCTAAATATTAATTATAAAAATATCAATAAGATGATTAAACCATTAATATTAAAATTCTGTATATGCGATTTTATGTATTAATAATTAATACAAGAGCAATGAAATTAGGCTTGAAGTTAAATGACAAAAAAAATTGTTTTAATTAATATATTCATTATTCGGAACTTGATTCAAATTACCAACATTATCTTTATTAAAAGCAGCAGATTCTTGTTCAACAGTATTAATAGATATTTGGCATTTTTGCTTTAAAGATGAAAGCTCCTCATCAAGTTGCTTGATAATAGATTTACATTGATGATATCTAAGTGCCATATCATGCAAGCATGTAGACAATAATTTAAGTTCCATTTGAGTTCTTTTCTCAATCTCTTTTTTAGCAGAAAGGTGAAGTTCAGCTTCTTGTTCTCTAATCATGATTTGCTGCTTTAAGGTATTGATTGTAGCAAAATCACTTCCTGAAGCTCCATCAGCATGAGTTGACTCATCTCCACTATTTGTTTTCAACCCTTGTGATTCTAATAATTGTATGCGTTTTTGTTCGCTTAAAAGTAGTTGCTTTTGCATATTTAATTGTTCTGTCAAAATTGAAAGTTGAGTAATATAAAAGCTTTCTGTTCCAGGTGTAGGAAATGATTCAGCTTCTCCTAAGTTAATGTCAACCTTCCCTGCAATAGACACTCCATTTTCATCTAAAAGCTTAACTAAAACTTTAACTTGGTCTTGCTTAATTTTAAGCTCTTTTTGAAGCTTTTCATATTGTTGTTTAACTTTAGTTAATTGTTCATTTAATTCATCCTTTTCATTTTCATTTTTCTCAAGCTCTTCTTCTAAATCAGAAATTCGGTCTTTAAGTAACTGTGATGATTTCTTATTTCCTTCAGAATCTCCTCCATCTCCTCCTCCACCACCACCACCATTTTCTTCTAATTCCTCTAATTGCTTGATTAGCTTCTCATTCTGTCTTTTTAAGTCCAAAAGGCTATCTACTTTTTCTTTAAGCTTTTTAATTTGTTGTTCTAATCCTTCGACTTTTCCAGCTTCTGTCTTATATAAATCAATTTCAGATTGAAGGTCCTTAATATCTCCTTTTAATTTAGTTTCTAATTCTTTTTTTTCTTTTATTAGTTGTGTTTTTTCATTTTGCAGATTCCATACTTCATTTTCAAGCTTTTCAGTCTCTTCAATTGCAGACTTTGGTTTTGCTGAGGCTTTTTTTAATGCATCCTCTGCTGTTTGTCTGGCTTTTTGCTCAGATTTAAGTTGTCTTTCCAAAGTTTCTATTCTTCTCTCCAATTCATCAGCATGAGCCAAACTTATTCCTACTTGTCCTCCTCCCAAAACGGATCGATCACCAACCTCTTCCTCTGGTTCTTCCTCTTCTTCTTCCTCAGCAAATTCTCCAGTAACTTGAATCATATGTTGCAACTCTATTTGGGCATCTTCACTTAAGATCATCATATTACTAATGACATCCTCATTATACTCACTTTCTACTGCAAATACTATAACAAATCCACATACTCTGCATATTTCACATAAAATATCATCTTGCACCTTACCTTTTTTTTCAATTGCAGAAGCAATCAAATCATAATCTAAAGCGTCAATTTCATCACAAAATCTACCGTCCATATAGTCATTGATACTGTCCATTAAGAAATGTAGCCCTTTCGCTATTTCTTTATTATGTTCTTCTGTTAAAGAATAGTCGGCAAAAAACATTGGAGATAATTCCTGAATAAATAATATTAAATTGCTTGGGGTTAATACATCAAAAACATCATTACAAACAACACCATCACTTTCCATTATTTTAAATGTCTTAAACCACTCGAAGCAACATTTCAAAGTCTTTTGTGGATTCTTAATTTTTGTTCCCATTTTATATTCCTGTTTATTTTTGCTTAAAATAATCGGTTTACTTTGTTTACTTTATATTTTTCTTAATATTTTATTAATCCTTTTTTTAATTATAAAAAATACAGATATTGCATGATAAAAATAAAGCCAATTCTATGAATGCACCCAGCTTATTAAAAATAGTTCAAATTTCTCTATCTTTCAAAGTTAAGAATACGCAGAAAAATGCAACTCAATTTTAACCAGCTTCATATATTCTTATATATTTAATTTATTTCTCAGACACTTTTCCTTCTGTTTTTGTATACTCACTTTCTTATCAATTCTCTTATTCAAAATTAATCGTGTCTTTAATATCAGTTTTGCAACAATTCTTGTGCTGACGATCCTTATAATTAAAATTCTTAATTCATATATAAATATATAAATTTATACATATATATGTATATATATATTCGTATATCCGTATATTACATTTATCTTTTTTGTTTTCTATTTATCATCTCTTATTCCCCATGTGTATTTTTCCTGTGCAAATAATGCACCAATACACACTCGGCGGGCACATTTCCCGCCTTTTGCTTTATAACTTTAACCGAAAATATTAGTAAAATGGCAATAATTGTGGGATATTAAGGAAGCAAAAATATCTGTATAAGAATAATTAAAACAAGCAAGTTCAATAGACCTATAATTATCTAAATTCATGCATTTATTTTTATTTTTAAGGTACATACAAATATTGTAAAGAATAGAATTTTTGGTAATTATTCCCGTTTTTAAAATGAATTTAGTTAATTTCTTCTTCATTTATGTAGAAAATTTATTTATAAATCTTCAAAGTGAAAAAATCATAAATTAATTATTTTTTATATATTATTATTCTATGAGAAGAGTAGGCCTAATTTAAAAAATTATTATTATTAATATTACTATATATTTCTTGAAGCTTAAAAAGTACAAGTTGACATTTTGTAATGTTTCCCCACTTTTCGCCCCTCTTTAGTAACTATTTTTTTTCTGAAAATAATAATTAAAAAAAAACAAATAATAATTAATATTTTGTTAAGTTATAAAGAAAAGTGGAGATTATTTTAATATAAATTCATCTTAAACAGTTCTACCAGAGTACTTGATATTTTTTCTAAGAACAAATTTGTGATATTTTAACTTATGTTATTGATTTAAACAAAAATATAGTAATTGAGTAAAAAGTATTTAAAAAAAGTAAGAATATATTAGATTAGATGGATTATTTTCAATAACTATACAAAGTTTGATTGATTAGGGGAAAAAATCTAGTGAGATTTTGTCAAGAAAAATGGCTATAGTAGATAGAAGAATTACAAGCTTTGAACTTAGGCAGAGCACGGGGTCTAAGCTCCAATCCTCAAAATTGGTGGAAAGCAAGAGTATTTTGAAAAGAGGAAGAAGAAAAAATGAAAAAAGGTACTTCTTTAATATTGAATATCTAACCATTTCTTATGGTTTGGCAACAGATAATTATTCAAAGTATTCAAATGGAAAAAAAAGAAAAGTTGAAAAAGATATGGAAGTATTTGAAATAAAGAATAAGAGAGGACGTAAAGGGAAGAATGTTAAATTAGAGAGTTTTGAAATTTCAAATCATTTGGATAAATTTGAGGGAAATACTGAAATGATGAAATCTCCAATAGTAACTTCCCAAGGATATCACTTATATACACATCTTATAATAGAAAGCAAAGAAGAAAAAGATGTGTTCACTATTGGAGACCACGTAATGGTTTGTTTATCAAATGGAGATGAAAGACCAGCACAAATTACGGCTTTTCTATATGATCCTGAAGAAGATTTACAAGGGGTGGAGTTAAGATGGTTTTACTCTGAACACGACTTGCTTGATTTAGGTAAAATTATTGATAAATCTAAATTGCCAGATAATTTGTTCACATTTGAAGAAGAGTTCCTTGAAAGCGATAAATGTGAAGTTTTAGAAGCTAGTGTAATTAAAAGGATGATTCGTATTTGGAATATCAAAAAAGATTATTTGAAATGGACTAAAGATTGTTTGGAAATATATTCTGGCCCTCAGAAATGTGATCCAGAAACTCTTCACAAAGGAGAAGAAAGTTTTGTCTCTTGTAAATATCATGATGAGAGATTAATTGAGTACATAAAGGAGTTTAATGATGATCTTCCTTCTTATTCTGTAGAAGTTTCTGATAACTATTTAGCATTGTATCTTGTTTTAACTGATACTGGTACAATAGTCCCAATTAGTGAAAGAAGAAATTTATCATATTTACTTTCAAGATGTAGTAGTTACTATGGATATTATACAAATTATATGGCTTTAAAGCAACTCTCAATGAGTTCTGGATCAAATAGAACACAATTAAGTGGCGATTCTCTTGATGGAATACAAGGAACTACTGGAAGCAAAGAAATATCAGATTTACATTGGTCAAAACGTCCAAAAAAAGTTCTACCTTGTAGAGAAAAGGAGCATGAAGAAATCACACTTGTACTTAAAACTTCCATTTTAAATGAAGGAGGTGGAGTTTTATTTATTGCAGGTTTGCCAGGTACTGGTAAAACTGCAACAGTATTAAATACATTGGATATGCTTGAGACAGAAATGAATTTGAGTAATAAAAATCAAAGTAAAATTTCTGTTTGTTATATTAATGCTCTTCATTTAAGTAGTCCTGATCATTTTTACAGAACTTTTCTTCAAAAACTTAATGGAGCTAATACATGGGCTCCAAATAAAGAAGCATGTTATACATCTTTAGACAAGTATTTAAAGGCTAAAGGGAGCCCAATTACTATTCTTGTTATTGATGAAATTGACTGGCTTCAAAAAAATGGAACTTCACATTCTACTATGGAAGGATCTAACAATTCTTTACTCTATACTTTAATTGATTGGCCATTCCAAAAAAATACAAAGTTAATCATAATAGCAATTGCTAATACAATGGATCTTCCTGAAAGACTTATACCAAGATGTACATCCAGATGTGGTTATGCAAGAGTCAATTTTACTCCATTTTCTGTTGAAGATATGATCACTATTTTAAATGATAGAGTTAAGTATTTTTCTCCTGGCTTACCTGATATTAATATTGAAACTTGCGATAAAAATGATCAAGGAAGAAGGTTAAGTCCTAGAATTAGAAATAAAAACAAAAATAAGAATATTGAAACTTTACAAGAAGATCTTGAGTCCGTATTTTGTCATAAAGCTGTTGAGTTCTGTGCTAGGAGAATTGCTCAACAATCTTCTGATGTTAGGAGAGCACTCCAAGTCCTTCATAGAGCTTGGGAAATTTGTAAACAAGAATTTGAGCAAGCCAAAAATTCCAAAATAGATAAAAGTAACAAATCTAACAAGAAGCTTCAAGTTCAAATTCCACATGTACAAGCTGCATGTAGAGAAGTTTTATTAAATAATGTATCAATTAATTTAGTTGAAACTCTTCCTTTGTCATATAAAGTATTTTTGGCCTCATTAATTTTGGAGCTTGAATTCAAACATAAAATGGAACTTGAAGAGAAAGATGATGGGACTGTAGGCTTTGATGATGAAATTGAATTATCTTATTCTGATAATTCAGCTTATGAGAATTCTGTTTCTTTATTAAAGATTGAAAAAAGAATGCTTACAATTCTATCATTAGTAGGGTATTCATATATAGAATATTTGGATACAGTATCTATTAAGATTATTATTCGGAAGTTAGTATCATCAAGAATTATTCAAACATTTAAAGGAGCTTTAATTTCTCCGAATTGTAGTAAATTCGAGCAAAACAAAGAAATTTATTATGAGACTATAAATATATTTGGTTCAGATATTTGGATATCGCTCTTAATTGATGCTTTGACTTTGAAGAACTTTCTTGTGAAGAATATACCTTTCAAAATTAAAGGTTTTGAGTAAAGGCTTGATGATTCCCTAATTTAAAAGAAAATACTAACAAAAGAATGAATTGAATAATTAATTAAAATAAATTACACTTATCTAATTAGTTTAACCTAATCGAATTAATTATATATCTAACTTATTCTATTTCTCTCTTTTTTTTTTGCTTTGATCTAATAATTAAAATGAGCCAATAAATCATCCTTGCAAATAGGACATACTGTTCCTCTTTCAAACCAAGAAGTAATACAATTTCTGCAGAAACAATGAGTACATGGAAGCCATAGAATTTCTTGCTGGTCCTTAAACTCATCCAAACAAATTAAACACATTTTCTTATCATCATCCAAATTCTGAGATCTTGATAAATCAAATTTTGATACTGGTAATGCATTTTGAATATTGATAGGCACCCCAGAAACATCTTCTTCTTGATTTTGAGAAATTCTATCTCTAAGCCTATTTAATACTCTTGTTATATTACCATCATTATGCATTTCTTCATCTTCATGATATTGATCATATTCTTGGCCATGATTTTGTTCATGTTCATCCTCAGAATCTTCAGGATCATTACTTTCTTCCATAATGATTTCCTCTTGAGTAATAATTAGTGATCTATTTCTAATATCTGCATTTCTTCTGGATATAATATCGGAAATTTCATCATCATCAACCTGAATAATTTCAATGACATCATTATCTTGATCATCATAATCTTCCTCTTCTTCATGTTCTTCAGTAGCCAATAGATTATCACGAAAATGATTATGGACATCTTGCATAGATACGAATCTTGGTCTGTTACTAAATCTATGATTAATGTGGCCATTTCTACTACAATCTATTACAGACCCACCATATCTTGTATTTCTAGATTGAAAATTATTACCAGTAGAATTTTCTCTTTGAGTATGTCTTCTTTGCATTCTATATGATAAATTATCAAAAAGTTGATCAATTTCAGCTCCATTCCTCTGAATCTGCTCATAAATTGATTGACTTCTATGAATTCTTTCAGCTAATTGATTATGTTCCCTTTCTACAATATCAAACTGCTCCATAATTCTATCAGCAAAACTTCTACTTCTATTCAAAAAGCTACTATTATTCTCAATTGCTTCATTAGAACTATTTCTAGATAATGAAGCAAAGCCAATATCTAAATTTGGACTGCTCATAGACATTGACCTATTAAATGCCCTTATGTCATTTTCATGACTATTATAATAGGACGTATTTCTATTATTTGAGTCAAACCCAAAAAACCGACTTTCTGGACCTCTTATACTCTCTCTATTTAATCTTTCTACCATAGAGTTCCTAATTCTATTAAAATCGTTAGATTCATTCACTGATCTTACTCTTGATTCACGTACTAATCCTCCAAATATACTGCCTGTTATATCCCTCAATGGAGTATATGGTCTTGATAAATTCTCAAAACTTCCATGTTGTCTCGTATCAGGATAACCAGATAGGCATGTTTGATATTCTCTAACTAATATATGATTTGTCTCATCTCCTCTCTGTCTAGAAACATATAAATTAGACTCCATTTAATTTCTTCTTTTCTTTTACTCTGCTCTTTACTCTAAACCTATCAAATCTATACCAATTCCCTCAGTAATCTAAATCCACCAATTTCAACCCTTTTAATAAATCTTATTCTCTATTTGCTTTTTATTATTTTTTCTTTGTATTCCTTAAATCTTTTTATTTTTTTTTCCAACTCGGCCATTAATTATATTAGATAAATCATTTGGCGCCTAAATGGAGGGTACCCAATAATATTAATGCAAAATTAAAGATTTAATCGAGGGGAAGTAGGAGATTTAAAAAACTTTAAATTTCAAAAAGGAGCAGATAAAAATTCTTTCTGATTTTCTAAATTAAGTAAATATCAATATTGATAACTCTAACTTTAAACATTAGTGTATCTACGTATAGATATATTTAAATTAATCAAAATATAGCTATAAATAAACTCACATGTTACAGTATTTTCCTGGAAACAATTAAAAATGGAAGATATTGAGAATACTAGCAATTTTTATTTTTATTATATACGGATTGGATTTGAATTCCCACAAAACTTTTTCTAAATAAAGTTTTATAACGTCTTAGTATATTAAATTCTGGAATAGAAAATTCCGGTAAATAGGTAAATGAGGGAAAATTAAGGACTAATTAATAATTTATTAAAAAATAATAAAAAGTAACTCAAAAAAAAGTGAACTTTCTTATTTTAGTAAAATCTTTCGAATATTTAATTAAGAAAAGATAACAAGAGGTCAAAATACGTAATATTCTATTATTTGTTTGAATATATTGCTTAATCCAAGCGTTTGTATTAATAGCAAGTATAGTATGAACCTATATCTTTTTCATTAATTAATGCTATAATGAGTAATCAAATTAGAGATTTTTGTGATATTGCAATCTTAAAGGCTTCCTATGGAATAAATATTGGCCAAACAATCTTTGTAAGAGTAAGTTAACCAATTTTTTTTCCTAAAACATTAAAATTCTGTATTTAAATATCACTTTTAAAGTGGATAATAGGTACCGAATTTTGTGATCATGATAATTCTAAAGAATTATTAGAAAAAGAGGAAATTGTGTGGTGGCCAGGGAGAATATTAATGACAGAAAATGAGGAAAGGGATTCAAAAGGTAGAAGAGTTTATATGGTAAGTTAAGTTAATATATTTGATAAGTCAATTCAAGTCAAGTCTTTGGTTTGATTAGAAAGATAAGGCTTGATTTGTACTTTCAAAAGAATCTTTTAATTAAATCCAATTAAAACAAACAAATTAACTTCTTTTAATTTAACAGCTCAAATATGAAGAAAGAGATGAATTTAAGTCAGATAATACTAGAGTAGTTTTTGAAAGTAAAGAAAGAATAACCCATTTAAATTATAATGGAATTTCTTTGAGATATTGCAAGAATAAGGATGAGATTGAAAATATTAAAGAAAGCGATGAAATCTTGGACAATGTAAACGAAGATACAATAGAAGATTCTGAAGATGACAAAACAATTACTATTCAGGAAATACTCGAAGGAGATATTTTTGGATTTAGTGGCTCAGATGAGAGTGAATCTGGTGAATCAGGAGCAAACGGAATTAATGGTTTTGCAAATATATTTAATTCATTACCTCATGAAAAGAAGATACATTTAGCTCAAGGTTATAGAGAATTTGCTGATAAGTTTATATCATTTTTAAGAAGCAGAATGAGTGATGACCAAAATAAAAATACCATAACAATAGATGATGTGAGAGATTTTATGTCTTCTATTGGTTTAGATAATAATAATAATAATTTTGAAAATGCAAATAATACAAGTAATAAGGAGAAGTAATATAAGGATTTCTACAATTTTGTCAAGAAAGTAATCCAAAGATTTATTGCTAATCCTTTTTTATTTTAACTTAATATCAAACACTTCAAATTAAGAATTATTGCTCAAATTGGAGTAATACAAAAGTGAATTTGTATTTTATTATAAAAAAATACACAAATTTTAATCAAAAGACATTGGGATTATATAAAAGAAAATTATCAAACCTCCTTAACTTTTTTTTTCTATTGACTATTTTAAATGTTGTACTTTAATGATATTCTAGTTAGATATAACTTGAAGTTTATAAAGTTATTACTTTTTAGAGAGATAACAGATCAACAGATGTAACAACATTGCTACCAGATGGCTGTGAGTTCACATCTCCTGTTTGATTATTGTCTCCCTGAGTATTACTTTTGAATAAGCTTATATTAGAAGCAGGGAGACCAAAATCTAAAAGCTCAGAACTTTGAACTTGATTTGACGAATTCATATCTTGAGAACTTGATATTTTGTTACTGTTAATATTTGATACAGGAGTAGAATAAGAAATAAGATCATCAATATTTATTAGCTCGTTAGTATTTGAGTAACTAACAGAAAAACCAGAATCAATATTATAAGGAAGTGTATCGATATTGGAATCTGATGATGAAATTAAAGCTGAATGATTTTGAGATTCAGAAGAAGCTTGAAGTTGATTTTGAACTATATTATTCTTACTAATATCAATAAAACAACTTGGAGGTTTATGATATACTGAGGAAATCATTCCAAGATCTCCCATAAGCTTTTCAAGAAGTTTTGGTTCAATATCAAAGCTTTTTGAAGATAATACAGTCTTTTGAGAAAGAACAACTTTTCTAGTTTCCTCAGGATTGGTTGAGAGAAGTCTCCAGTATATCAAGGCTCTGTCTCTAACATCAGGATTTTCTGCATTAGTAGTTGCAAGTCTAAAAATATCAGTAACAAGTTGTTGATTATGAATTGGAGCTTT
Organism: Cryptosporidium parvum Iowa II; assembly: GCF_000165345.1. Classification (NCBI taxonomy): domain Eukaryota; phylum Apicomplexa; class Conoidasida; order Eucoccidiorida; family Cryptosporidiidae; genus Cryptosporidium; species Cryptosporidium parvum. The sequence continues at coordinate 1,051,444 of NC_006983.1, read as the reverse complement.
AAGAAAGCATTTTACTATGGTTGTAAGTATCTGAAGTTGAACGGAGACTGATTCTTCAATAAATATATCAACAAAATAACGGAGAAAATCATTCAAAGTTTCATTTTTTGTACTTGGTTTTGTTACTTGAACAAACTCATAAACTTCTCCAATAATCCAAACAAAAGCAGATCTTGATTCAGGCTCAACAATAGATTCTGATACTTCCATTAGTATGGGAATTACATTTGACGATAATTGTGGATAGGATCTCAAAATATCTCTTAAAGAGATAATTCCTTCTTGAATTATATGGTCCTGATGAGAATTTGTGATAAGTTCTGCTAGGATTTGAAAACAATTAGAGGCAGTTTCTTTGAATTTTATAGATATTAATGCAATAATTTTAATAGAATTTCTTGAGAATTCTATATTCGTATCGGTACTATACTCTTTTAGTTCTTTTAATAAATTATTTGCAGTATCAATAGATGCCATTCTATATAATAAATTAAGCTTTTCAATCTTAATATAGGCAGGATCATTATATTTACAATAGAAAAGCTTCATTTCTGTTTCAAAAAAGGCAGGATATGATTGTACAATTAACTGAACATTCCTCAAAACAACATATTGTACTTCAGGAGGTGAAGTTGTAAGTAATGTAACAATCGGTGGTCTTAATTTACGTAGGGTACCTGTAATATAATCATCATTTTCCAAATTTTTCAGTAGATTCAAAACAGCTCTAACAGTTGAAAGAACTACTGCAGGATTTGCATGAGATAGTCTAGAAGTTAATCTATCGATGATTTGTTCACTTTCTTTTTCAGTTGATACCTTCCACTCTGCTACTACATTTAGTATATAAATCTGCCCCCATTCTGTACATTCATTCAAGGCTTGTAGGATTTGGTGTTTTTCTACCTCATTAAAAGTCAATTTGTAGAATTTCTGATCTTCAGTCATTCCTTGGTCTTGTTTATCGTCTTTTATAGATTGTAAAGATTCAAGTTGATGACCCTTACTTATACTAGTTTCATAAATTTCTAATAAGCTTGCAACAGTATTAGCTACAACCATTGCACTTTGATCCTTGAGCATATCCTTCAACAAGGAAAAGAATCCCTGTTCTTCCATTAAAGTAGGAGAAATATCATATAACTTTGCAATACAAATTGCTGCAGTTTTTCTAACGTATGGATCAGGATCACTACATGATCTTCTTAAAGGCTCAACTAAATACTCTGTAATTTGTTCAAGTCTAATATACCCCATGGTTCGAATAGCCAATGCTCTAATTAAAGGATTTGAATCCATAGAATCTTTGAAAAAGGTATTTACAGCTAAAATAGCCAACTCTGGCTGTACCTTAGCATAGTTTATTATATATAGATATACTAATTTCTTTAGTTCAATACAACCAGTTTGCATACAATTTAAAACATCTGGAAAAAGGGAAGAAACATCTTTCCCTACTGTCATTGCTGCAATAACTTTTTTCACTGCTTCTTTCTTTTTTTCCTTACTTGATGAGTGTAATTCCTCCTTTAATTCGTGCAGCTCTCCTCTCTTAGAGCCTTGAAAGTATCTTCTATCGTTCATTTCAATTAAAAGTTGCAAATACACATACACAAAAATAAAATCAAAAGAATTTTATATGAAAAAGACTTTCAAAGACTGATATTTTTGGCTCTCCCTTTTTCTTTTTTTGCAATATTTAAAGAAAAGAATGAGTAAATTGATAATCCGGATGTAACTCCCAGCACTTACAATTCTTCACTCTTGTTCAATTATTTAAATTTTTATTTAAATAATTTTTTTTCTCTGATTGATTCCTCTTTTTTCCTATACCTAAACTTATTTTTAATATATACTTTTATTCACAATTTACATATCTTATTTCCCCTCAATTATTATTTTTTTTCGGTACCATACACCGGTATGTGTTTGGGCGGGAAACTCTTGAAAATAATTTTTACAAGTTTGACATTTCAAATAGAGGATTAAAAAATAGAAAAAAACAATTTAAATAAATGTTTAGAATATTTTATACACTTTCAATATATTTGTAATTATGAACTCTGATAGCTATTATATTCGATTTTGTTTGTTTTTAGATAAGTGGCACTAAGTTTGGAGTTTATGAGCTCGATATAGCTGTTATTTGTTCCATCAAGCATATGTGGTGAGTATTGACTTTGTTTATTCTCGTTATTATTTTCATCATTGTCGTTATTATTATTGTATTCATTAAATTCACCTCTGAATAAATCAAGTTCATTGTCATAATCATCTTCAAGATCATCTTGACTATTGAAATAGTTATCGCTATTGTCCTCTTCTCTTGAATCTGTGTAGTTGTCGCTTTCAAAGTCTTCCGAACGGTCTACTACGGAGTGTGTTACAGTTTCCTCTCTGTATTCGTCATCCCCATAATTATAGTCCGAGTGTGATGGACCAAAAGAGCCATAAGGGAAAGCTTTTCTGTTGTTAGCATTATTAAGGTCAGGTATATCAATATTCCATTTGTGATTATTGAAAATAGATAGCAAAAGGCTAAAGTGTTGATATTGAATATTACTTGAAACTATTGAAATTTCAGAGCAAAGATTATCCCAGAGTAGAATAAAGTTATTCATGAAATTTATTGTACTATTGATAATAGATTGCCATTCATCACTATCCCATGGGAATTTAATCTCTTCAGCATTTGAGAATGTGTAATTTGCTTCAATAAATTCGCTGGAATCATTCCATCTAGATATTTCTCTAAAAATAGAGTAACTCCATTCACCTGTTAAAACTAGAATTGATGTTAATGGGTTTAAAATAGAGGGTAAAAGGAACCCCGATTTAAGAATAAGTGTTTGAACAAGGTCATTATGTTTTTGGATAATATTCTCAAAATCTTGCTCTTCCTTGACCTTATCGAGAAAGTCTCTGAAGCTTTGTTCAACTACAAAGTGTTGAAGAAAAGAGTAATATTCACCAATTGTTACTTGTAGAACCCATCTACAGTAAAAAATATAATTCCAAAAATGGTTCACTGGATGTTCAATAGAAAATGAAGTGAATGCCCCTCTTCTATTTCCATATCTTAGATTGAAAGCCTCTCTCCAAATCCTTTCAAGCCCATTATATGTTCTGAAAAATAGCCAATAAAAATCAAATAGATTATAGTAATGTTCCATATTCTTTTTTGTGAATAAAAGTGGTAACGGCCAATCAAATTTCTGGATAATTCTTAATCTAAATATATGATGATCAAAGCTTATTCCACTTAGATAAGAATTTAACGAGACGTTTTTTAATAAATTAAAGTTATAGTTTGTACTTGAAGACGCTCCCATGCTGCAAGAGTTTGCTAGCTGAGAAATTACATCTGAATTATTAGAGGAACTTATATGACACCATTTAAAAACCTTAAATTCTTTCTCCTTTTCGAATCTTGCGTGATCATTATGTCTTAGTAGATGAATAAAACATGACGAAGTATGCAAAGGTAAACAAATATCAATATTAATATGTTGAATACTCAGTACCTGAGTTGGTCTTCCAAAGAGTGAATTTGAGCCAGGAAGGGTATTTTTTAGTGGCTCCATATATATTGAAATATTTGATTGTTTGAACAAAATCCTAAGTCTATATGCGAATAAATCGCCTTCCATTAAATTGATAAAGGGATTGGGAACTTCAAGTAAATTGGTTTTTAATAGTGAATACTCCTTTTCAGTATTTAACAAAGATCTCAAGTGTTTTGTATGCCAATACAGCTTAATACAGAATTCCATAACTTGTTTATTTTCATCCTTAAATCTAAAGCTCCACGTAAGTCTTAAAAACTCACCATCGTGTCCTGAACCATCCTCCTGAGAAGTACAAATTCCATCGCCAATAAATGGAATACTATTAGATGCTGCGAACAATAAAGATGAAACTACGTTTACAGAAGAAACGCATTCTAATATATGATTAAAGCCATCTATGATACGAATTGGCCACTTGACTCTAGAGATTGAAATTGCATGAAAATTTTCATAAGGAAAATCAAAGTTGCAATCTGTAATACCAAAATCTTCAGAAATATAATCTTCATGGCCCTCATCACCTTCATTCTTTAATTTTTCATTTTCAGAATGCAAATATTGGTCTGCATGCATTTCAGATTTCCCGCCAAAAAGGAGTATATTGTTATTTGTAAGGGAGCAATTAAACATGTCAATTAATTCGAGCTCGTTTAGGTTAAAGTTGAAAAGATCAAATGTGTCGCAGCATAAGTTAATTCTGGAGTTTGAGAAATCATTATGAATACTTGAGGTAATATTGCCTAATTTGAATAAAGACAAAAGTTCTTTCCAAGTGTTTGAGATGAATTCAGACTGTTCAGTAAAGTTAGTATTACGTGTTTGGGAGTCATCATAGCTTAGATTTTTGTAGAAAATGGAATTATCTAGTTGAAGAAAAATGTCAGAATACCCAAGGAAATATAAATTTCGGATTAATTTGATGTTTTGAGAAAAAAGATTTTTATATGCAAATTTGTGTGCTATGTTGTTTTGGCTTCTTAAAATTATTGATTCATACATAATAAAAGAAATCTCCCTTCTGAATTTTTCAAGAAACCCTTCCAACTGGGACTGAATATGCGGAAACGATTCATTAAGAATGTTTGAAATTTGATTAATGTAACTCTCAAACCCTGTTTCATTCATTCTATCTCTAATATTACTATTCCCATATCTATTTAGAAGTCTTACCTAAAAATTAGAAGGAAATGAGGATTGTTTGAGAATAAATACAAATAAAAATCTTCCTTATCTAAGGAAGAACAAGATTTACTTACAATTTTCCCAATACCAAAGATTTTGTAAAGGAACTTTACTGTAAAGAATTTCTTCGTAAAGGATTCATATCTGGTATAAAATAGTCCCTCCCATTCAAAAACCCCGCAATGGGAAATTTCCTCCTCACGATAAAGTTTACATAAATTTTCATCCAAGTCCAAGGCTTCAATACAGCTATATTAAAGATTAATTAGAATGATTTGTAAAAATTAAAAAGATTCCAAAATGGTTATTCTTCAATTTAACCAAAAACTCAAACTTACCTATCATTTGAAGAGATTGAAAATGAGTTTGAAAAGTTAGCATCCTTTTGGGAGTTTAATGAATTAGTAGGAGCTGAAATGGAAAACCTTCCGACAATAAACTCTTCAAAAGGGTCAACCAACTTTCCTAAAATAATCCAATTTATCATTTGATAGCAAAAGATTCGACTACATACCAATAGAAAGTTTTTGCTCACTGATTCCTGAAGTAAATCTCCAGAAGACACTCCCAAATAGAAATAATCCAATATATATCCACATGGAATACTTATATATATTTCACACAAATTTTCAAATTTTTCCATTGTAATAAACATATTTGAAAACGAGAATTTACATGTAGAATCTACTCTTGAATTAAGAGCAAGATTATACCACTCATCAATGAATGCCATAAAATTATCTAAAACTCTGGAGGGTTTTGTTATTGAAGTTAGTACAAAAGTAAGAGGCAAACTCGGATTTTCAAAAACTTCTCTTTCTAACTGATTAATCTTCTGAAGAAATCGAAGAATATACTCCTGCATGCATTTTGCTACTGCATGTATATATAGTCCAACAGGGTTAATTCTGAGTAATCTTTTCTTAAGATCTGCTCTAATTTGAAGTTGATGGCTCTTTTCTTGGTTAAATTTTGATCCAAAAGCTGGATTCGTGTTTGTATTTGAATTATAATTACTATGCTTGTTGTACACAGAGCCTAGAACTCTTTTAACAAATTCATTAACAGAATAGAAGTTGCTAGAAATATGCAAAATCTTGTCCACTAATAATTTTTCAGTTTCTGATAAATATTCCTCAATATTAGATTTGAGTCTCAATCTATATTTATAACTATACAAAGAAATTGAGTTACTTGTAAATTCTACAGGGTCCACTTCAATCTTATCCCCAACAAACCCTGTAAGAGAAAGTAAAACATCGTGTATCATTCTTTTCAAATCCCAATTCGAATTAATTTATTAAACCAAGTAAATTCTGGGAATTCCAAAGATTCTGTATTTTAGAGGCTAATTGAAAAAAAACACACACACAATTATCAAATTTATTTTCTCATTCCTATAGCGATTTAATATTCCAAACTTATCAATTTACATATTATTCGCTTAAGGATAAATTGTTTTCCCTCTTTCCCCCAAAGTTCAAACAAAGTTATGCAGTGGGTAACTAATACAATTTTTAATACATAAGAAAAATAATTTACCCTCATAATGAAGGCGCTAAAGCCCGAACTTCAAATATGCATGTAATAATTATTCCATGTAAGAAAATAAGATAGAAATTGCGATATGTACTTTAAGCAAATAGATATTATATATTAAAATTGAATTATTTTTATATAATCATACTGTAGTTGCTGTAATCATATGATTTGATTTAGAATTAATCATTTTGTTATTTTAAATCTAAGCACACATTTTTCTTTGCCTATATTAGTTAATAATTAATCTAAATGTGAAAAAATGTTAAATATTGCAAGGAAGATTTTCAATGTGAGACCAGTATTCTTCAATTCTCTTTAATGAAGAAAGAGCCAACTTATAAGAACTTTTTCTTCCGAAAAGTTTGCTTTTCTTTTCCATATTACTTTCATAATTATCAAAATCAAACTCAGAGTTCTCTTTGTCTGTAATCTTAATATAATTCTCCAATTTAATATTAATCTGACAAATTTTTGACTTAACAATTTCAATAATATCCAGAACTTCATTTTTGAATTCTTCTAATGTGCTTTGTGAAGTAATATTCCAGCAAGATTCTCTTAAATGTTTCATTAGAGAAATTATCTCATCACGTTTTTTGTTTCTTGTTTCCAATTCAATCAACTTATATTTCTCATCATCTGTATACTCGTGATTTTTAACTGTCTCACCTTCTGTGTTAATTTCTGCTTCCTTGATATACTTCAGTACTCCGGAGTTATTCAAAATTGGATTTTCTAAGAACTCAACTTCGAAACCTAACATTAGGAAACACTTGTGACTATTGAAATATAATTCAGTATTAAATTCTGGAATTTCACTCTTATTATCAATCTCTAATTCATCATTGTTTTGAGAATCATTAATATTTCGTGTTTCATCCCCAGAACTTAATTTATCATCATCATTAGAAGTGGGTTCATCTAAATTGCTTCTTTCCATATCATCTATGAAGATTATTTCATCCCTGTAATCATCATCATCATCAACTTCCTCAGATAAATCAATTAATCCTTCAACTAAATACAGTGGCTCTTCGTTTTTGGGAGTGTCAGATAAGTCTGGAATAATTATCCCATCCTTCGCATTACTTTCCTTGTGGATTATTTTTGTTCTTACAAGTGAAATTTTTGACAAAAAGCTTCTTTCTGTAAAATCGCAGAATATTACAAATAAAAGGAAAATAGGAGAAAATACATGAATTAACTTCATTTCTAAAGATTAACTTTTGACCTTAGGAAAAAACTATGTAAAATATGGCTCATTTAAATTTTTTTTCAAATTAATAATATTATTACGATTATAAATTTATATAATATTGGATAAATCTATAATTTTATCTCAGCCTAAAAATGCATTAAGGAAAAAAAAATTAACAATTTTTCATTTTGATATTAAATTTAGAGAATAAGAAATTAATTTAAATGTTCAAAATTTCATAATTTAATTTACCTTAACTATTTAATATTGCTTGCATGCAATAATTAAACATAAATTTTATCTCAATAGCTGATTTTTTTTTTCTTTTTGCAAAACTTAAATTCATTTCTTATTTCAGTAGAATATCCAATACATTTGTCAAATTTTCAAACTCTAAAAGAATAAAAGAATTTTTCAGTTTTTTATTTTTATCAATACATATACATTTAATAATTTTCTTATTTTTACCATATTTATTATTAATGCATTATTCCACTTTGTAATACTTGTATGCACATTGGCGCCAAAATAGGTTACATGTGGCAAAAAGTGAAATGTCATTTAAGACAAAAGGCAGAAATGAGATGTTTTGAAGGTATTTTAGAGAATTAATAAATTAGAAAAAAGAATATAAAAATATAAAGAGCATACTTGGAAAAATTCTGATAGATTGTTAGTAACTAAGCATATCTAATGGAGATTTGACTACAAGTACATATGAAAAAAGATAATGGGATGTTGTGTTTCAAAAGATGAGGGTGCAGTAAAGAATATAAAATTAAAGAAAAAAAACAATGGATTGGAATTATCTCAGAAATTTGTTATTAGAAATCATAATGGTAATCGATTATTGTCTTTCTGGGACATAATAACTTATGAAGGAATAAATTTTGGGAATAAAGCCCATAATTTATCTACAGAGTTTATTCAACCTCAAATAAAAGAATTACATGCCATTTGGATTATTTCGATATTAAGGCAGCTACGTTCTGAAGTTGATACAATTTTTTTATTATCGCGACTAATTGAAATAACAGAGTTATTGGACCCACTTGATGGGAATTCGATAATAAGAAATCATATGTGTGAATCTGGAGCTGTGGAAATATTATTAAATACCATAAAATATCATAAGAAATCACCTGAAATAGTGCTAATATGTATTTTTTTGCTAACTCATTTATTTTTTAATGATGGTGTTTCCGAAAGAATGGTTCCAATAGTAAGTTTAAGAAATCTATAATTAAGAATGAGCTTTAAAAAACTTGTAAACTCAAATTATAATAGATTATTCCAGAAATATTGGAGCTATTTACATATTTGGAGAAGAATATTTTGAATTCTTCAGTGAACAATTCGATTTTGTTGGCAATTTTTAGATTAATTTTTATTTCGTCATCCGATTCATTAAGCGTATCCGAGGTAAGTAAAACAATATGGCACTTTTGAAAACAGCTAAAACTTTATTTACGGTTCCCTTTTGAAATTCTTTACAAATTATTAATAATAGATTTGGATTGATTCTAATATTGGGAAAAAAATCATGCTATATTTAAAAGATGAAAAGCTTGATGAAAGAACTCAAATTTGGGGGTTTGCAGCTCTGAGATTTCTTATTAGATCAAGTTTAAACGCATGTAACGAGTTTTTGAAATTAGGAGTTTTTGAATTAATTACAAAAAAGTTAGGGAAGAATCAAGATATATTTCTCATTGAAAATATATTGGCAATATATGTTTCCATACTATTCACTTCTCAAGACTTTAAACTTAACAATCCTGATATTATAAGGGAAATATTGGAAATTATCGATATTAATGTTAATAATCATCAAATAGTTCAACAGGGTTTAATTGTCCTAATTAAATCATGTCAAAGAACTGAGGTTTACTCTCATATCATTGCAGCATATGGAGCTAAAAGGATTATTCAATCAATTCTCCAAGTTTACAAGAAAGATCCTGAATTCAGTCAAATTATTAAACTTTCCAAGTATCTGATGAGATGCCTATGCTCATTTTGTTCAAAAACTACCTTAATCAAGCTCGTCAATAATCAACTTGTTTTTTCACATCAATTTGATCCAGGTAGGTTTGTATAGTAATAATATTTTTATTACAAATTTAATTATGAAATTAAGCTTTAGATAATTATGGTATATTAGATATGGACTGTATTTCAAAGAATGACCCATGTCAAATTCAAATGTGGTTTTAACGTCATAAGAAGCTAATTAGAAACTATGAATCGAATCACTAAAATGTTTAACTTAAACATGAATGAAAAAAAAAATCAAAATAGGAGAAAATTTATCATTAATAAAGAAATTTGTATTAACAAATGTTGGGTAATGTGTAGTATATCAATAACTTTTATTTTTCTTTATATTCTACTTTAGATATATTGGCTCAAACTCGTCAAAACATGAGATTGAAAGAGCCAAATTCAACTGCAAAGTTTTTGGAATAAAAGGGGGATTAACTCAGGTCTATGCTTACAAATATTCTGTTGAAATTAATATTAGCTATTTAAATTACACTATTTTGTTACTTCTGTTTATACAAAATATAGGAATATTCAATATATCGTCTTAAAATTAAAATATAAAAAATGTCAAATATAAACTAACAATTCATAGTCATTTTAATTAATTATTATTATTTATTGATTTAATAATAATTAATTAGGAAACTTATTAATTAATCTATATTAAAATTCGGGCGGGCAATCCACTTTTGACTATTAAAATTCTATTAAAATAGATGAAATAAAAAGTCAAAAAAGGACAGAGTAGAAATTAAAAGGATGATGAAAGTAAATACAAATAGATTGATGAAAAGGAGAAAGCAATGATTTCGGGTAACATTAATCCTTCAGGCTTGGTAAAGAAATTTTATCTGCCAAATAAGCTGGAGGTACTACTAATTTCGAGCTCAGACAAATTATCATTAGTGAGTTTCGGTTTAGACTTGGGTTCAATTTTCGACCCAAAAGATTACTTAGGCTTCTCAAAAGTTCTAAGTTGTGTTTCCCAATATTTTCAGACTGAAGGAAAACAATTCACGAAAGTAATGGACTCTATACAAAAAAAAGGTCAGGCATGCATTACATATTATTGGATTCCTCAGTCTAGTGAAACAACCATTGAATTCTCAGGAATTTTCTCATCTGAGTGTCTGGATGAGTATTTAAGAAGAATAAGGAGCTCTCTAGATGTACTTGATTATTCTGAAGAAATTGTAACTACATGTTTGGGAATGTTGAAAAAAGAATATGAAAATGAAGTGAATTCCAGTGCAGTTCAAAGAAATGCTGTCTTAAAATCAATATTTAATTCAGAATTACGAGGATCACTTATGACAATGAAAAATTGTGTAATTTCTGATTTGGTCAAAGAAATTAAGAAGTTTAAAAAGAAATTCTATAGTTCAAATATCATGAAGTTAGTTATTGAGTCTTCTTTAACTTTTGAACATTTGACTACATTGGTAAATAGACATTTCTCAACCATTCCAAATCTAAATACAGATATCAAACTTATGAGATATAATATTGGATTGAAAAATTTACATACTCAAGGTCTATTAGGAAATTTTGTTGAATATAAAGGAGTTGATAACAAGATCTCATTTGTATTTGTTCTGGATTCCGAAAAGGGGGCCATATTAGGCTCAAATAGAATACCCTTATTTGAATATTTGGTCAAACATTACTTTTGTGGAGAATACTCTGGCTCACTTAGAAATGCTATTTCTCCTCTTATATTAACTTGTAATGTTGAATATTATGCAGAAAGACTTGCTCTAGTTTGGTTTGAAGTTGAATCTGATGTTGAACAAATTCTATTAGAGGAAACTCTTGAATTATTATATAGTTCTGTGGTACTTTTACGTAAAACAAAAATTAAAAAAGAATACTTTGAATTTCTTATCAATAACTGTGTTGCTAATTATATGAACTTTAATTGGTTTGATTTTAAATTAAATATTCAAGATAGAATCAGTTCTTTGATTAATTATAATGTTTGGCATAAATTGGAAAGATATTGTAAGTACAACGACCTTGAATTAGAAGAATTTAATAAAATCTTAAATTTCTTGGATATTGAAAACATACTCATTCTAGTTAATTCAAACCAAGCTAATTATTTAATGAGTAATAATTATGAAGATTATGTTGAAAATATTACCGAAATTGTTGAAAATCAGGTATTTAATACTAGTTTCTACTCATTTAGCAGCAATTCTGGTAATGATGAATGTTTTAGTAAATCATCAAGAAATAGAATCATTGATTGCAATGGAAAGTACGTATATCATTATGAAGAACCACTCCTTAAAATCAAATATAATATTAAAAAGATCTCTCCAAGACTAATCAATCGTTTAAAACAAACTAAAGAATCTTTTGGTATTATTAATGGACTTTCTAGACCATTTATCAATCCATATACTCCAAAAGACTTCAAACTTGTTGACTTTATTTGGGAATGTACTTCAAATTCTCCAAATCCTGGAAATGATGCTGTTGTTGATACTGAATTAAATACATTCATTGAAAGCTATAATGAATTCTATCCTAATTATTATTTATTAACCAAAATTGGGGATATTTTTAAGACCAAAATGGTTCGAGATCGTCGTTTAGCTATATGTAAATATCATGATACACAAATTTCTATTTCTGAAAATGTTAATGTTTGGTATAAAGCTAGAAATGATAAGAAACAGCCGTATTTTAAAGGAATATTAAGACTAAGTTCAGCTTTTAATTCTTTTAAATTTATTACTTTGATATTGAGCTATATTTTAGTGATTTCAATGAATAATACTTTAAATTTACCTTTAATTCAAGATGCAAAGCTTACATTTAGTCCAAGAAATAGTCCCGAACAACTTTCAAATGTTCCAAGCATAGATTTACATATAAGTGGTTATAGTTCAAGTTTATATATTATTATTAAGACCATCTTTTCATCATTAAATTCAGAAGAAGTTATTACAGAGGCAGTTTTAAATGACTCATTATTCATTTATAAAGGATTATTAATGAGAAAAAAAGAAACAATAACTTCAGAGCTTAAAGCAAGAGAACTTTCTTGGAGAATAACTGCTCCAAATTATCCAACATTGGGTCGGCAATACTTAGGTTTAAGTCAAATAACTTATCAAGAATTATATAATGAATTTAAAAAATTTAAGGAGAATTTATGTATTGATGGATTATTTATAGGTAACTTGGATAGAGCAGAATTAGAGAAATTATTAAAGGAATTTTCGACTAGAGTTGGTATTAAAGCTAAAAAAGAGCAATGTTTTAAATTATTTAAGAGCAGATCTTTCCCAATTAAGGATTTTCGTGGTACAGCTAATAAAAAAGTATTTTATCATTATAATCGTCCAGATTATTTTGAATTATCAAAGAATTATATTAATTCAAATTTTGGTGAAAAAGCGATGAAGAAACTTGATAAAACGTTTTCAATTGAGAATCTATTTAAGTTACTAAATGAGGAATGTGGTCAGATTAATTGTACAAATGAAGTAATGAGTAGTGGTTACTTGGATTTTAAATTAAGTTCGGATGAATTTGGTCCAAATATTGCTTTATTGGATATCATCATCTATAAGAATATTCAGGATTTTTATACTGACAATGTTGATATCGGAATCTTATATTTAAATGATGCCTATTACAATACATACTGGCTTAATGAGTCTTTAAAAACAACAAGTGAAAGTTTGAGTTTAAAGACATTCATTGAGGCATTTGATAGTTATTATAAATGGAGTGTTCAATTAGAGTCTTGGGATTACTCAGCTAATGATTTGGGGTTATATATATCTAAATTTACAGATAAATATAATAATTACCTCAAGAATGGTTTTGGAGGGGATTATAAGGCAATAAAGAATTTAACTATTTCAAAGCTCAAGAATAAGTTGTTAAAATCGGATATTGATGAAGAGTTTAATAGCCATAAGTTTAATCTTGGATATTCGGAATCAATAATAGAAAGTCTTAAGGAACTTGATTTTTTCGGCTTCAAATCCAAAATGAATCATATTTTAAACGATTATGCTTCATTCCTTCTTGTTCAAGTTCAATCTACTGAAAAGAAAGATTTAATTTTAGCTCGTAAATCTCAAAATTTCGATTCGGCAAGTGGAAATCCGAGAAGAATAAAATTTAACAAGAATATGAATATTTCTATTCCACCAGGATACAAGCATATTAAGCATATAGATGAGCTAATTCAGGATGACAGAATTCCTTTAAGTGTTTTGGATACGGAAGAATGAAGCTTAATAAAATATCAAATTATTATGGAATAGATTATTAGTATTCAAAGAGAAACAATAAAGTTGAAGGAAAAGTACAAGAGAAAGGTAAAGATAACTTTGATATTTTAAAAAGTATGGATGTATAATAGAAAGAGTGGATTTAATTTATTTCTTTTTTAATAGCGAAAGTAGATGTTGTGTAAGTTAAGAAGTAATATATTTGTTTGCTCTTGTTTAAAAAAAGCTGGTTAGACATAATAATATTTAAGTATAACTTGTATAATTTCTATTATTTGGATACAGAATCTGTATATATTATGTATGTATTTTTTGACTTTAATGTTTGGAGTTTGTTTCAGTGGAGATGAACCATCTGGAGCAGTAGTCATTGAGCCATAAATGATTAATGGCTGAGATAATTCGTATATAAGTCTTTTTAGTTTGAATAATATCTGTGAAAATGATCCATTTAGGTTTTTCCTTTAAATGTGAAACACTGCTAGTGGGATGTATATTCACAAGTTGTCTGTTGACCTCAGTTAGGTATTGTTTATTATTACTAGGATCTAGCTTGGCAACATTTTGCCAGAAACTTTTTGTAAGGCATTTGTAAAAGGGAATCCATTTATTTTCTTGTTCTTGTTCTTGTTCTTGTTCTTGCTCTTGCTTTTGCTGTTTCTGTTCTTGATTAAATTCAGATTCAAAGGATTCAGGATGACTATGTTTAAGAGAAGTAAACATAGTACAACTGTTAATAGTTTTTAAGTTAAATATCTTTGTGGTGATATCAATAAGCTGCTCTCTAATAGATTTTGCTCTTAAAAGACTGGTATGTGAGATTCCAATAGAATTACAAAAATTGATTTGTTCATAATTGTTACTAGAAGAGATGATATTTCCTTGTATATTATTGGTTTTTCCAGAACTTTTTTGCAAAGAAATCCAAGTGTTATAGGTTTCAATTAAGCCAACATGATCTCCAAACTTTGTCATAATTGATCTAAGGTAATTTTTATAGGATTGGTCATTTCTGGATGATGAATTATGAGTAAATCTAGGTTTTTTCTTAGTTGGTCCAACTTGATCAGAATGATTTTCTTGTAATGAACCATAGACTTTATCTTTTGGATTATTGCTGCTATTGCAATAGTCTAACAAGCATTCAGCTGAAAGCATTGCTACAAGAGTGATTGCTTCACTTGTACATCCAAACTCAATACTATGATAAATGAGTTTACCAAGAAATGGAGGTACTGGAAGCATAGTTAGTTTAATACCTAATTCAGTAATATTTCCACTTTTATTTAAAGCTTCGAGTCTATATAAGAATTTGAGAGTTGAAAGAATGGAATCCTTAGTTGGATAACTAATAAATGGAAAATTTAGGATTTTTTTCACAGAAACTTGTTGTTGATCAATAAGTAGAGTATGGTCATTATTGGATGAATTGGAAATACCTTGTTGAAATATATTAGTTTTATAGTTATTAAGAACATAAATAAGTTCAAGCAAAGTCTCAGAGAGACTAGTTCTTAATATTTCAGGAGTTTGAGAAGTCATAAACTCTGAATATGCTTGTTTTGTATACATACGATAAACTTCTCCAGGCTTAAGCCTTCCAGCTCTTCCAGCTCTTTGTATTGAAGAAGCTTTTGATATTTCTTTCATAATCAAAGCATCAATATTATTGTTACTTTGAAAGAACTTAAGTTTTTCAAGGCCAGTGTCAATAACGTAAACAATGTTGGGTAAAGTTACAGATGTTTCTGCAATATTAGTTGAAAGAATAACTTTTCTATAATTTTCTGGAAGAATATCAAATACTTTACTTTGTTGTTCAGAAGGCATTGAAGCATAAAGACATTGAACAAATAATCGAATTCTTTCAATATTTTCAAACTTCTGCTTACCTAGATAAAAGCTGATTTCTCCTTGTTGCTCAAACAAGGCTTCAATTTGTTTAGATATTGTTGTCAAATTGGAATATAAATGATGAATATCTTCCTGACCTGGGAGAAATACAAGAATGTCACCACCTTTTGGCTTTGAGAAGTGGATTGTTAATATTGTTATCATGACTGCTTCTAAATAGTCCAGTTCAGGTTCAGGTAAATAATTTAATTGTACAGGAAACTGTCTCCCAGGAACTGAATAAGTACCAGTTTTAAGCTTGATTCCAGAATTAGACTGAGATTGAGGATTGATGGAGCTAAAAAAATCTTCAAAACTGGAGCTTTGAAAAGTTGCTGACATAATTACAACTTTTAATTTACTTCCATTTAAAAGTTCCATTTTAAGAAGGCCTAAAAGAAAATCAGTACGAATTGACCTTTCATGGGCTTCATCTACAATAACCACAGAATAATTTTCAAAAGGACTTCTCTCTCCATTGGTTGTAACACATTCTCTAATAAGCATTCCATCTGTCAAATATTTAACTTTGGTGTATTTGGATACTTCAGTCTTAAACCGAACGGAATAACCCACCTTATTTCCTACTTTAGTTTTTAGTAGCTTTGCAACATACTCTGCCAATGAAATAGCAGCAATTCTTCTTGGTTGAGTTACTGCAATCATCTTTTTATCTTGTACAAACCCATCTTCATATAGGAAAGCTGGTAACAAAGTTGATTTACCACTCCCTGTTTCTCCTACTATCACAGAAACATCATTTTCTCGAATTAATGACAATAACTCCTTTTTATGCTGATAAATTGGTAGTATGTCAGATTGTGACATTTTTTTGCTACTAATTTCCCTCGGATGTTTTATTTGACTCGAGGAAAAAAAGAAAAAAATTGCCTGGCGCCTACATGTGGAATGCCGGTATATGTAACAATTATTGGCGCCTTACGTCATTAAAGTTTAATGGTCAAAAAATACTTGAAGGTTTGTGATAGAGTAGAAGGTGAAGGAATAAATATTTTCTGGAATTTTATTTGAGGAAAAGGATTGGCGTGTGTACTTGTATGATTTGGATTAGCTTGGAAAGAGGATGTAGAAAAGCAACAATAAAAAGAAAAGAAAGGTGGGATTTAGATCTTGATAGCAGAATTAACAAAAAAAGTGGGATACTCAAAACAGCTGTAAAAGTGGTTTTTAATTTGAAGAGAAAGTATTAAGTTTGTTTATCATTATTTTTATTTACTTTTTTTGGTTAAAAGGAGCTTTTTTTGAAGATGACTTTAGATTGTGAAAAAAATCGAATTCTAATAGCTCCAGCTCCAAATTGGTTCTGTACTAGTGCTTTATCTCTTGAAGAAAAAAAAGGTATTTATGTTTATTCAACTAAGAATAGTTTAATTCTTGCAACCATTTTGGAAAATCGAATTTTGGCATCTGTATATTGTGGAGTAAAAAGCAAACCCATAGGGGTTTCAATTTTCACAAGCTCAAATTTATCTGAGGATTCAGAGACTATTCTAATAGTTAGTACTCATCTTGATAATAAAATAAGATTTTGGAAGATTACTGATGAGAATTATCTAGGAAAAAGGGTTTTAGAAAGTGGTGGTTTAATAAATGAAATTATTTTAAAATCAGGGCAAGGAAAAAGCACTGATATACCTGTTGATGAACTTAAAATTAGTCTTCTTTTTGATTCAGCCAAGTGTAATAGTCCAGCAAATGTGGTTTATTATAATAATGGACAGATTTTTATTGGAGATGTAGTTGGGGAGATTTTAAAGATAGCTATTAGTGATTTGAAAAGTAAAAATAAACTTGAGAACTTTATAGAAAGGTTTCACCCAATTAAAGAAGAGATTACTTCAATTAGTGGCATGTTAGATAATGAAAAACTTGTTTTGGGATATAAAAATGGTCAAATCATTATTATTAATAAACTTAATGGCGATATTCTTCAAGTTTTAGAAGATGACAAAACAACATTAGTAGGAAGTATTCTAAGCATCATAGATTTGAATTCTGAAATGATTATTAGTACATCTAAAGGAAATAGATGCCTATTTAGATACTGCAAAAAGTCTGAGAATATAAACAAGATAAATATTGATGACTTTACTAATCATTCTTCAATCAATTTTCAAGGATTCGAAAAAATCAAAGATAAAGGTAAAGGAAAAAACAATTCCAAGAATCAAACATTTCAGGGAAGTTCTTGGAATTTATTGGTTTTTAATGATAAACAAGTTAAAATTAATCAAAGAGGTTTTTTTTTCATTATGAATCATGAAATTATTGAGTTTATATTTTTAGAAAACAGTGAAATTACTATTAAAAGAAAATTTATTATTCCATTCCATGAAAATGAAAGAAACAAAGATCCACTAAACTCTGAAATAATCTTTAGTGTGTTAAGCTATGAGCTTAATGCAAATTTTTACTTATTAGGTATTACTAAAAGTAAAAGAGTTTTTCTTTTTAACACAACAGAATGGAAACTGGAATGGACTATGAATACTTTGGGAGGATGGATTGATGAGTTAATTTCTCCAAATGGTTTCTCTCATATTATTTACCTCTTAAGTGGTGAAGGGAAGCTTATTGGTATGGATTTACTGAAATATCATAAAGAATTTACTCACAGAGCGACAAGTTGTTATATTTACGATCATTTTAATGGATTTTCTAAAGATGAGAAGATCTCAAAGATATCTTTGAATCCAATCAATCCTGAGTATATCTTCTACTCAACTACTCTTGGAAACCTCGGAATATTATATATTAATCCTGATAATATAAGTCAATATAGCAATATTAAAATTAAGATAGAATTGAGTGATATTGAATATTTAAAGAGAAAAGATATCTTTAATCGAAAAATTTCTGATCAAAAACATTCATTCTTCTTGCACGAAAAGTCTGAATTTAAAGACTTTATATTGGAATCAGACTTGGATTGGTTAGTATTATTAAAATCTCCATCTCCTACTCCAGAGGATATTAAGACTTTCTCATCTGATTTTCAACAAAATTTACTCATTAAAAACTTTGATTCTAACAATGGAAAATTCTTTAATAGCCAAATAAAGTTATTCAGTTCTTTAATTTTCAACATATATCGATATCCTCTTATTTTTGTATATAATTACAAGAAGAGGAAGTGTTTTTTCGCTCACTTAACTCCAGAATTTGAAAAAGGAGAGCTTATTATGAGTGTAATACCAAGATATTTTGAATTTAAAACTAATTATGAAGCTGAAACCAAAGAAGAACATATAATTCAATTAAAAATTTCAAATTTAGGGTTAGGAATTGACTACTCTAATACTCTATACTTTGTGACTATGAATGGAAACATCCAAATTGATTATCTTGAAAAGAGTTTTCTTAATACTGTGAAAACAAATCTATTAACAATAGAAACAGTACATGATAATCAAAATGAGTTAAGAGATGAGCAAGAAGTTGTTTCTATTTATATTTACAAGTTAATTTTTTCTCAAATTGACAAAGATCAAACAGAATTTAACTCTTTTGAAATAATAGAAATTGAAAATGCATTACAATCCAATATTACTCGATTAGAGGATATAAATTCAGATAAAAAGCTAATTATTGAGAAAGTTATTAATGGAATAACTGTTTTCAATAACTTACAAAATTTTAAAGAAATTTATATATTAGTAACAAACTATGGTAATCTAATTATTGTATCTTTTAATAATAAAGTTTATAAGCTTAAAAATGTATTCAAAGAAAAAGCTAAAATATATTATAATTATATTGCTTTAAGTATGATCGAAATTGCAAGTATTAATCAAACTCATAAGTCAGAAAAGTCTCCTTTTGTATTTAATTTGGCAATTTCTAATGAATTTAATCAGACCAGTATTGTACAAATTAAAGTATCTAGTACTCCAGAAATTGATAAAGATGATATTTTTGCTGATATTTTATTGATTAGACCTAATACTGATCATAAAGGAAGTATTACTAATAAATTTCATTTCAAATCAAAGTCAATATGGTATCGTGATATTAAAGATTTTGATAATGTTTATGAAAGTAATTTAAGACTATTAATGGGAGGTCAGGAACAAATTCTTCAATTATTTGATATTTCTAACAATATTATAAATCAATCAAAATATAAAGTAATTAATAAGAATTCTTTAATATTTCTAACAAATAAAACACTTTACCAACAAAATAATCAAACTTGTCTTAAAGTTATTACTCTCCTTTTAGAATTTAAACTGAAATATAAGCTAAATACTTTAAAAGGAATTAATACAAATTCAAATTTTTGTATTTCTAAAAGTTTTCATTCTGATGTAAAAAAGATATTAAATGAGTTACAATATAATGAAATAATATTGGATTTGATTTTGTTCTTTAATCATGAAGATTCATCATCAAATTTAATTCAACTCCATTTTGAGAAATATTTTGAGAATGAAAATGAGATAAATCAAACCAATATTAATACAAAATTTAACAAGAATTTGAACATTTTTATTGATTATTTATATTTAATTAATGGCCAGATTGATTTTGATTCATACTTATTAAAGAATTTCATGGAAAAACAAAATTCAAAATATCTTAATATTATTAACACAATTAAATTGGATCAAATCGATTTTTCAAAGATTATTGAAAACTTTCAAAATATAAAAGATGATGACTTACTTATAGAATGGTTAATATATAATTTTCATATGAATTCAAGAAATTTACAAGGTTCTGAATTTTCTGATTTTAATGATACTGATAATATTATTAGATCTTTGTTATTAATGAGATTGGACAAATTACAATTCAAACTTAATTCTTTAAATTCTTCAAATAATTGTAATAAACAAAAAAACATAACAGTTTCTATTGGAGAAAATCCAAATATTCTTCATGAATATTGTATTTTAAATATTTTATTAGGAAGATGCCATAAAGCTATAGAAATGTACTGCTGTTACAACTTATTTCAATGTGCTTGGCTAATTTCAAATCTATATCTAGGAAATAATCATGAACTTACTATTAAAGTTTTGAAAGATTGGAATGAACATTTATCATTAAATGGATTAATTCTACAATCATTTAAGTGTTTAATAGCTAGTTCAGACTTTGAAAAGCTATATAATGCATTATTAGAGAGAATATATTATATTTCAGATTCTTATTATAAATCAAAGTCAAATATTGGTTTAAACTATGAAGATAGTTTTAATCAAATAGATGAATTATTTAAGAACTTCAAAATAACAGGATATTACATATTAATTTCATCTTTAAGAAATAATAATGAAAATACAAATAATTTTGATTTAGCTAGAAAATTTTCGATTGACTTGGTTAATTATATAATAATGATTTTTAATAGATATTGGATAATTGATAGTAATAATGAAAAATTAATGAATTTATCATATCGTAATTTTAACTTTAAGGAAATTATTTCAATAAGTAAAGAAATGGAAATATTATATAAAGATGAAGATTCAAATTTAATTGATAAGTTTTTAATTGAATTAGAGTTAAAGATTATGATGAGTATACATTTATATGAATTGATTACACAATTTTCACTGTTAGTAATTTCTAATGGAAATAAAATTGAAGTTTCAAAAATAAAATTATTTTTAGTGGAACACAATTTAATGAATGAGGAGGAATTATTTTTAGTTTTAAAGAAATTGAACTATTTACCTTTTGAAGATCAGATAAAATTAAATATGGAGTTTGAAGTAATGAAGAACTTACTAATGTTAGTTTTGAGTTATATTTTAGAAAGAAGTATTAATAAAATTATCTTAAAAGTTGAAGAAATTGTTAAAATTTTGTATTGTGTGTTATTTACAAATAATTACAGTTCTAATAAAGGAAGTATCTTTGATGTAGCTTTTAAAGTTTTATTTGAGATTTTTTCTGTAGATAAAGATTTGGAGAATTTACAAAGCTCATATTTTACTGAAGAATTATGTGAGATTTCATTAGAATGGAGTAAATTAAAATCATTAATGAAATCAAAAGATTCAGTTAATTACGAATTATTTGATAACGAAGAGATACAAAAAAAAAGAGTTGTTTTAATTAAGTATGATTTATACATATTGTGTATACTAAAGAGTTTAAATAATGAGAATAATTCAATAAAAAATATATCTTTGAATGAGTTAGACTTGGAAAACTTGTCAAAACTTATTAGTGAAGAACAAGGATTTGAGGACTTTTCAAAACGAAATTCAATTTCGTTCAATTTAATATTAAATACCAATAATAGTAATTCCAATTTAGTTTGGCTTTATAATAAATTAACAAATTTGTCTAGTCAGAATATAAGCCAATGTTTAAATTTAAAAGCCAAGAAATTGGTACAATTAATTAAAAAACAATATTTGAATAAGAAGGACGGATAATTAAGCTTAAGCTTGAGCAACAAATTTTCCTGGTAATATCATTTGGACTAAGGGGTATCACCTTTACGGGTTAACTCATTATTTAACTTTTGTATTAAATATCAATTGATATAATACAAAACTGTCTTGGTTTTTTTTGTTTGCTTTGAAGATAATTCAAATATAAAAAGAATTTCTAACTTATATATAAATGATTATTTCTACATATAGCCATTCCATCATCTCTTCCATCTTTTGTTAAAAACTCAATAACTGTTTCTTCTTGTACGTAATTAAGACAATTTCTTATAATTGACTCTTTAATATTAGCATTCTCATACTTAAACTCTTCAGAAAGATTTTCAAATTGTACGGGACTTTTAAAAACTACTTGTCTTGATGTTTTTAGAACTTGAGATTTTAATGAGTTTGATTGTACAGGACACATTTTTCCTAAATGTGACTGAATATCTGGAATCAAGATTGAAACAATTTTCCATTGCATATTTGTATCTGCAGTAATTGAATTAAACTCAGTAACAATCTTCCAGTCGTCATAATAACCTTTTAATCTTCCTACTAAATATATCAACATAAACACGTCATTCAGGCCGCCACAATTATTTTGCATGCAATGATTTGAAATAGCATATGGACAAGCAATCATGAGTTTAAATTGAAGTGGGATAAGATTGTTTTTTTTGTTTTTATAAAAGTGTTTTAGGTAGTTGTTTTTAAACCATGTACTAATCTTACCACTAAATCCAGAAAGTATGTTTTTATTAAAGTTAATTTCAACATTTCCATTATTTAAGATTTTGGCGGTACAGTCATATTCGGATTCAAAATTATATTTCTGGCTGAAAATAACAAGCCCGGAGGCACCAGATGGTCTTTTTTTAGAAATGCTAAGTCCCGTTTCTTTATTAAATTTATTAGTAGTAAGATCTTGATTAATTAGTTGGAAAAGATTTCTTTCATTTTCATTGACATATTTCTCAGCTGATTCTTTTGAGAGATAGTTAAATTTAAGTTCAGTAGGATCTTTATTAACATTAGAAAAGTTTTCTATATGTTTTGATTTTTGAGGTTTTCTTTTTTCTTGGAACTTTTGTTTTTCTTCTTGAATTTGAAATGGTTTGAAACCAATTTTATTTGGAACAAAATTTTGGTCAAAAATGTGCTTAGAGCGTTTACCATAATTGTCATAGTTGGATTTAAAATTTATTGATGAAAGATTATTATTACTATTATGCTTTTCAAATAGATGGCTTCTTTCACTATTATAAATATTCAAAAGTATTCTTGTAATACGTTTATATTGGAGATATAATGAGATAATATCATTTGGAGTAGAGTCTAGATGGATTCCATATCCATGTAAAATTTTAACAACTCCAGAACAAGAAGATATTGAAGTTCTCACCTCTCTAAGAATATCACTTGGAATTCGGTTTACATAAATATCAATTCTATTAAGTTTGATTAATTCATCATTTTCATCAGAAAGTTGTTTTTGATATTTTTTTTTAAATTGACTATTATAGTTATAATCTTCATTTCCACCAAAAAGCTTTCCAGTATTTGGAAAGTAAACAATATATTGAATATAAAAGCTTAGCTTTAAAAGTATACTCAAAAGTAAATTGTTATATAATTGCAGTTCATTATAAATGTTTCTACGATACTGTTTGAGATCTTTGTGGTTAATTTCCTTATACTTTCTAAGCATTCTTCTATTATGTCTGTAAGTTTTAGAATCAATTTCAATGGTTTTCAATAAATTAAGGAAGTTAATCCAATCATTAGTAAATCTTCTACTAAGCCTAGTCTTTTGACCAAGATTTGAATGATTTTCTTTACTTTCTGGATTATAATGACCTGAAATTCGACTATCAACTTTCCTTAAAACTTTTACAAATTTTGGATAATTTTCAAACCATTTAACTGAAAGTCTACAAATTGAATCAATATCAGATACAAAACCTTGAAATAAATCTAAGCCTGACATTTCCAACGTTTTATTATTAATAGAAACTATACTCTCCAAAAAACTATATTCTGGTGGTAAATTTTCATTTGTAAATAAATCCAAACTCATATCTTTAGACAAAAGAGATAATACTTTAGATCTTTCAAAATATGATGGTTTTGGAAGATCATCCAATTTTTTAACATTTTCAGGAAAGTAAGTTCTTTCATTAATTCCTTTTTCTTCTACAATTATATCGACAATTTCTTTCAAAGGTTCTTCTACTTTAGTTACTGGTTTAACTGATTCATTCTTAATAATATTCTCAGTCTTAACTTCTTTAGGTTTCTCAATATTCTTACTTATAACTGGCTTCTGCTCCAAAGCAAAGCTATCCAACATACTCGAAATCGATTTTAATTTACCATTTGGAGCACTACCAAGTATCAAATCATTATTCCATATAGAATCCAACTCTGATGTATCTATTTTATTTACAGATGATTCTACTGCAGCAAAAAAACATAAAAGGCACGAAAAAACCAATATCTGTATACACCTGCTTGTAAAACACGTCATTATTACGTGTAATAATATTAATTAAATTATAAAAAATCTCGATATGGAGTGATTAATATATTTGGTCTATATCCATAAACTTCTCAATTCTTGTATCCCTGAGGAAATAAAGTTAATTTAATCCTCCTTTTCTTTTTTTATTAAAAGTTTATTTGCTATTATCACAGCTAATTTATTTTTAATTTTAATTTTTTTTTCTTCTATTAATAATAGTCTTTTTCGACTATTCATAATATTTAGCTGCATTTTGGCGCCAACACGTAAGGGGCACTTGGTTACTATTTTGGCAGGGAAATAAAGAGGGGTGGCAAAGGGGAAAAAAAGGATTAATTTGGAAAGAATAACTTTTTTTTCTTAAATTAAAAAAGAAAAATTATATTTTAAGACAATAATTCAATTTATTCAATTAAATTATCAAGTTCCTCTTTTTTAATTAATTTTTTTTTTTCTTTTTAACCAGGATATTTGACTGTTTTTTTGTTCACAATGGGAGGAGCTGTTAGTGAACAAAGCAGGAATACTAACTTGGATCAAGATAAGATAATGGATTTAAAAGAAATTAAAAACCTGTCTTATAAGGAGCTTTATAACCAATTTGAAAAATTTAAAGCACTAAATTATGTTGAACTTGTAATATTATTAGGGACAACACTCATTTTAGATTATAACAGAAAATTAGGAGAAAGAAAATGGGATGTAATGGAAAGTATTGCATTAGCAACATTTCATTTCGGAGTTAAATATGAAAATGATGGACATAAAAATAAGATTTCAAAATGGCAAAAATACTGTATGGATGAACTGAATAAAAAACATGGCAGTACATTTAGATATAAAAAACTTGTTGGTATGCTTTTAGAAAGCAGAGGAGAAATTGAAAAAGCTTTAGATGTATATAAACAACTTTTAAAATTTGATCCTGAAGATCTTGAAATTAGAAGAAGAGTCATTTCAGTGCTTTTTGAAAATAATGTATCATTAATAGATGAACATCTGAGAGAATGTATCATGGATATTAATGCTTGGAAAATGAAAGCTTATTATCTTCTTACTCATACGCTTGAATATGAATCTGCTCTCTTTTGTATGGAAGAAATTCTACTTCATGAACCTCAAAATATTGATACTATTAATATTATAGCTGACTTACATTTAGCTCTTGGAAATTATTCTAGATCTAGACAATACTTTTGTTTGGCTTTAAATATTCAAAAGTCCAATTTAAGAGCTCTTTGGGGAATTTTACAATGTAATCTTTTAAAAAATGATGCTTACAATCAAAATCATAATAACAAATCTAAAGTTGATAATTCAATTGTTTCTAATAATGATCACAAACTAACTCAACTTGTTGTTAAACAAATAATTAACATTTATTCAGAAAATGATTCAAATTCTAATATTAATAAAAAAGATATTGATTACGATATCAATAACAATAACGATACCGATAACAATAACGATACCGATAAAAATAACCATAAAGGTAACCATAATTTTAATCAAAATAAAATTGAAATTACAACATCAATGATAGTTAGTGAGCTTTTGGATTATTATACAAGTAGAATAAAGGGTTTATAGAAGGAAATTTATTGTTTTTTCTTTCTTATCATATTTTTTTTTTCTCTTTTAAATCTTAGAATGTTTTAATTCTTGTTTATCTAAAATAATTATTATTTGGGATGAAAAAAATACCCAAGAATTAATGATCATGGGTATTATCTTGATCTTGAAATTTATTATTTTTTGAAACAAATGTAGATAATTCAGTATAAGTATTTTTTGTATTATTATTATTATTATCATTATCATTATTATTGTTATTCGAATTTGGATTTGTAATTCCAATATCTAAATTTCTCTCCATTTCAATTATTTCAAGTTCTTTTATTGTATTGGTTCTGGATTTAAAGTTATCAAAAGATGATAATGATGAATGGCTTAAACTCATATTTAAATTGGATAATTTAAATTCTTTTGAACTTGGACTATTTGAAGGTGAATCTCTAACTTTTTMCTTGTTTCTGAATTATTTGTATTAAATCTTTGAGAAAGAGTATAACTTTTATTTGATAAATATTCACTTCTAGGAGTATAACTAATTTCTTGTGAATCATATATCTTTCTTGATTTAACTCTTCTTTTTCTTTTCTTTTCCTTATCTTGACTTATATCAGAATCTTCATCACTTGAAATATCTATTATGAATATTTTTGAATTAGTTCGGAATCTTTTCTTTAATTCTAATTTTAAAGATTTTAAAGGTACCCAATTATAATATCTCATTATCTTTATTAATAATAATATTATTGCAAATATTATCATAAGTAATCCACAAAATACCAAAACTAATCTAAAATCTATATAATCTTTTGAATTATTATACCACCAAGATTTTAGTTGTTCTTTTAAAGCAATTATTAATGGTTCTTGATAAATATTATTTTTTTTCTTGAATATTATTATTATTATTATTATTATTATTGTTATTATTTATATTACTATTAAAATCTTCCATTAAATTGATATTACTATTTTTAGATGTTTGAAATTCTTTGATATTCATTCCAAGAGAATTTTTAATATAATTATCAATATGAACTTTTCCTAATGATATTGAAATTAAGTTATTCTTAAGGTATCTTAAAATTATATAATATTTACCAAGTAATTCTATTTTTCTATCTTCATTAAATKGATATAAATCTTCTCTATTTTGTATTTCTGTTATCATTTCATATATTCTCTGTCTAGAAATTGCTTTAATTTTTTGAAATTGAAAATTCTTCATTATCATCTTTATAAAAATCATTAATGGAAATTATTCCAACATAATTTAAATCTTTATTATTATTATCCAATATTTTCTCTATATTATGATATTTAGATATATTATAATTTAAAAGATTTAAGAATTCTGCAAATTTTAATATTACATATTCACCATTATTTTTAGGTTCATTACTAACAGTAATAGTAAGTTCTAAAGTAATATTATTAAAGAATGGTAAAGTTGTAGAAATTGTAGTTTCATTTTCTAATAGTGAAGGAATTGGTTTAATTATTTCAATATTATTATTATTATTATTATGATTCATGTTACTTTTTGTAATGATTGAAGAAGTTCTTGGTTCACTTGGTATAATATATAAGTTACCTTCTAATTCATGATTTACATTTTTTTGAATATATTTAATATTATCTTGAAATACTTGATAATTCATAGAATTAGGAATTCTATTTGATTCAAGATATTGAAAAATATTAGAAAGTGGATTAGAGCCATTATTTATATAATTTTGTATATTTAAGTTTTTTTAGTAAAGTCAAGAAAAGTTTGACATGATTTAGACCATTTACCAATATTTTGTATAGAAGATTCAGAACAAGTAGAGAATTCTATTTGTAATATTTCTTGAGGCTTAATAACTTTAATTTGAAATCCAGAGAATAATAATGATTTTGATGGATCATATGAATTTGAATAGAATTGTGTTTGAATTTCAGAATTCTGTATATTTTTTGATAATATATTATCTTTTTGAATCGGAATAATAATAGGTCTATCAATTTTATTTCCATTTTGAGAASATCTAAGTYTTGTAAATTTTYCAAATATATTTTTATTAGAATATGAAATAGTYTGAGTAAGTTCAGTATCAAATTCTAATTCAATYTTTAATAGAAAATTTTCAATTTCACCATTCATAGTATTAAGAATTGTTGTCTCATTCGGTACCTTAMCAAAATTTYTATAGGCTWAAATTTATTAAATTGATATATAGATTTACATTTATTTTTAACTCTAAAACTTCGGTTAACAATTWTTGTAAGTAAGTTAGATTCATTACATTTATCTTYASATGTATARAAAGAWTCATTATCAAGGATATCTTGGATTTCTTGATTATTTAGAAATAAAGAAGAACATCTTTTATAATAAATAGTATTTTGTAGACCATCTAATCCTTCATTAACATAAAAATTAAGATAAATAGGTTGTTGTTCAGAATTTAAGYTAGTATTAKAATAATGATTAATATYATTATTATTATTAYTATTATTATTGTTATTATTTTCAAGTTTAATCCTTAAATTACTGAAAGAATAGCAGCCAATAATAGCTATATATAATATAAAAGTTTGACCAAAATAAACGGTACTTGGTGGTTTATTAAAAAAAATAATATCTGGATAAGTATATTCAGTAAGTTTAAGTAACATTCTAATATTTCTGGTAATATGAGATGGTTGTATAGAAAGTTTATCAAGATCAATAAGGCTAAATAGATCAGATTTAGATCCTAAAGTATCTTGATTAGGAGTTTTTTGATGATCAGTTTCTATAAGAAAAGTTAAAGATCCACCTTTATTTGCAGAATGAGATTTTTGAATATAGTCACTACATAATATATGACTTACATTATAACCATATAAAGACCAATCTTCAAATCCTCCTTTTATTGGATATACAGTTTTTGCAATATTACCAATTTGATCATAAAAGTAATTTAATTTATGAATATCATTATTATTTAATATTTTACCAGCTGAAGCTTGTAAATCTTTAGCGATARATTCAAAGVTTTTGTTATTTTCATCAATATCATCAAAATAGCCATTTCCATAAGAAATACTTTTTAATCCACCATGTAAAGCTGCAACAAATACAAATGATTTAAGATTAAACAAATTATAGATCATTTTAGAACTTTCACTTTTAAGACAATTTTYTCCACTTTTTGAAGGAAAATCTCTATTAACATCAATTTCTTCTTCAGTTCTTTTATTATGATAAAAACCCCAAGGATTAGCAATAGGAATAATCCATATATTTCTAGTACTTAAAAGATACTTGATTCCAATATTATTATGATTAATATATTGATCACAAATAGAGCTTATAAATTCAGTAGCAATTTCTACACCTAATTTTTCATCTCCATGTATTCCAGAGATGAATAATATATTTGGTACATCATAATTAATATTTGATATTCCAAGCTTAATATGTAAATACTGACATTTTGATTCACCAMCAATATAGTCCTTTTTCACTGTTATATTTGTAGATTTTCATAATATTTGAACATTTAGTTTCTAATTCTTGTAGTAGATTTAAATGTTGTATATAACTTTTATACTTGAACATTGATTGTTCATTGAATGAATCATTTTTTTTATTAAATCCTATTAGGGATCTTATATATGACCCAATGTTTCCCATTTCAAATCCATATACAAGACCATTATATATAAATAATGCTAGTATTAGCAAATGTAAATATACTTTTATTGTCATTTTAAATAATATATTTATATGTTAAATGCATATATTTATGTATATATTGTATATATAACAACATAAATTCATAAAGAATATTTTTATTTAGAAAATTTGATTAAATTTGATAGTTGCAGTATCAATAGTTTTAAATTGATAAATATAATGGTAAAATTATTTGTGTATATTTCCTTAATAATGAAGATGGTTGCAAATATACAAAAATCTTCTATTAAGAAGATTCAAATTAGAATATCTCTTAAATCATTCAATTTAATTGAATAATACTTATCTCTTATTTACTAATTTTTTTTTTTATTCATGTAACTAATTTATTTTTCGGTTTGGCGCCAAACCACATTTGTGTGAGTAATTATTAATAGTACCTAAATTATAAAATAATAGGATTGAAGATAATTAATATTGAGTTAATTAATATTGTTTTCAATTTTGAATTTATAGAATATGATCAAGTTTAATCTAATATAGATATGATATAATTGATTGATTTAAAAAAATTAATGTGAAATGTAAATTGACCTAATAGTGAAATAGAAATATTTATGATTAATATGAATATTTTACACGTAACAAATAGAATATTAATGAGTTTAGATAAATTATTAATTTATTTTAGGTTTTCAAAATACTCCTAATTAATATTATGAAGAAGAAAAAGATAAATATAGATGTAGTAAAAATGGAATGTAATAATATATAAAGTATATAATATGATGAAAAAACTTACTAAAACTTTTAATAAACACAAATATCGATGAGAAATTTGGTTCTTAACATCCATATCCATTTCAGAGAATGCTCTAGTTATAAATAAATTATTATTAGTTACAAGTTTATAATATTAATAATAGGAAACTTTTAAACTTACAAAGAATGACCATTAGGTTTGAAAATAGGATCCCAACTGAAACCTTTTTCACCTCTTGGTTTAACAATTTCACCATCAATCTTTCCTTTAAAAATTATTGGATCAGACATTTTTGTTTCATCATAATATCCTATTAAAGTCATAGCATATGCAGATTTATCTTGATATGCTTCAAGCATATTGTATAATCCTTGAGCTCCAACAGATTTGAGAAACCATTTCCTATTGGATTAATAATCAATGATTAAAGTTAAAAAAAAAAAAAATGGATAAATATATTTTGAATAACTTACACGTATGGTCCAGGAAGTCCATTATATGCATTGAAACAAAGTGAAGTATCTTCAACAAAAACTGGCTTTTTAATTTTCTCATAAGCTGATTTACATTTATGAAGGGTAATTTCTTCAGGAGATCCTTGAAATTCAGGTACTTTATATATAGTTCATCAATAAAATTATTATATAAACAATATTTAATTATTAGATTATTAAAATGTATATATTTTACAATACTTACAATCAATATCAACCAATTCAATATCTAACTTTCCATCTAAAATTTTCAAAAATTCTTCAGCCTTTTTTTTATTTCCTATATATAAATAATTATAAAGTTTGTTTCAATTTTCATATTTGATATTATTATCTTTTCCCTTTTCCCTTTCCCCACTTACCTGATACTAGATATACCTAAATTTAACAAAGAAAATAATAATATTTTTTTTTAATGCATTGAAAAGAGAGAGAAAAAAAGCTTACTTTAGATTCTTCCATTCTTATTCTGTCTAATTATCTCAATATTAATTTTTTCCTCTTTTATTATGATTATTTTAAAGTAATAGCAATAAATAATTCCAAATTTGATGCTAAACTTTTTTTTATTAATTATAAAAATTTATATTCTCACTATAACGAAATTATCTTCTAAAACTGTAATTCAATTTTGGGGAATAAGAAAAAAAAG
This sequence comes from Cryptosporidium parvum Iowa II, assembly GCF_000165345.1. Classification (NCBI taxonomy): domain Eukaryota; phylum Apicomplexa; class Conoidasida; order Eucoccidiorida; family Cryptosporidiidae; genus Cryptosporidium; species Cryptosporidium parvum. The sequence continues at coordinate 1,019,673 of NC_006983.1, read as the reverse complement.
AGCCGAAATACTGACAATAAATCCTTTAATTACTTTCTTAAATCCTCCTTTTAATGATCAATTTCAACAATACTATCTGATATTATCAAGATCATCTTATCGTCAAATTTATTATTTTACATATTACGTGGCAGTTGCCGCCTAAACCTATAGCATGTTAAAGTTATTTTAATTAAACAATTATCAGGATATTTATAAAAATAATGAATAAGCTAATAGCATTATATTAATGAGTTTATGAAAGATTAAATTAATGACAAACAAGTATAAAATCATACTATACATATTCTTATATTTTTTTAAAACATTGTTTATTTATTCTTTTTTAACTTATCCTTGAATTCTTCTTTTTATTATTTATAATCTACTAGAATAAAGAATGAAAAGATAATACTTTGAAGTACAGATATTAGAGAGTGAAATGTGACTTATTTAGTGTAAACTTAATCTAATTTGCTTTTAATTAATAATTCTTGGAGCCAAAAATTATTATTATTTTGGCGCCAACGTGTGTATTAAATGTGAATTTAATTAATAATAGAGGGGAATAGGAAGAAGAGGAAAATATATATATTAAATGTAATGAAATAGAAAACAGAAATAATAAACAGTATTTCTTCAGATAATTAGAATATATGATTTTGGCATATAAAATTGAAAATAAGGTGGATTTAGATCATCAAACAGATTAAAAAGAAAAAAATTAGAATTTTTTACTTTTTTTTTTTGTTGATATTTTTTACTGGTATCTAAGAAATAGGGGGTTAATTACGTTTAGAAAAATTTTAAAGAAAATAATTTAAAATAATAAAAATTAATTATCAAATAATAATATTAATAAACAAATAAATAAAAAAATAAAATTAATTAAGTAGTAAATTAATAAACTTATTTATTTTTTTTCTATAAAAACAAAAAAGAAAAGAAATAAAGGTTGTTTTACTACTTTATATTATATTATAAACCAGGAAATTTCCAAATTTATTCTTATGTTGACAAATAATTAATTTTCAATACATAAGTACCAATACAAATATATTACTAAGGTAAGATAGTTCAAAGAAGTGATCATTAAAGGTTAAATATATTATAATAAACATCAAAATATTATTATTTTATATTCTGAATATTTTGAATTATTTCCTGGTCATTATTCATATTTGTATTGGATCAATATTACCATTATTACTATTAAATCCAATATACAATTTATATATATATATATGTATATATATATAACACTTAAATTGGAATTCTAAAAGTGAATATTCGTTAAGATCATGGAATTTTGGAAGAACTTCAAGAATGTAAAAATAACTAAAGCAAAACCAAATAAAAAATTTATATCTTTCTTAACTTTATTAATATTTATTATATATATATTGGAATTTAACTCAACTTTAGCCAATTCTTTTGAGGAGACAAACCAAATTTTGAATGAAACTGTTACTTATATTAATGAATCCCCATCTGAAATTAATAAATCCACAGAAAATAATGAAAATTTTGAAAATTCTATTAAATCAAATAATCTAAATGATTTTGATGATGAAAGCGATGAAGAATATTATTCCACTCAATCTCATACAAATTCTAGTAATGTTATCAATACAAATACCAGTAACGATACAAATATATATAATAATAGTAGTAACGTTAATAAAAATAATAGTACACATGAACACGATTTTGATAATAAAAATAATCGAAAAATTAATCAAACAACTATTGAAGAAGAAATTGAGATAATTAAAAGAAAATTAATGAACTCTACTTTCAAAATCGATGATTTCTATGCAAAAACTGTCTATGATCGACTCTTTGAAATGTTTGAGCCTGCTACTGATAAAACATTAAACTTTTTTGAAATTCATAAAAACTTAACCCGAATTATTGATACTTCTAGCTCTAATTCTAATATTGCAGATTCTTATGGAGTATTAACATATCTATGGTTTTATGGTATACCTAATAAAAATGGTAAATTAGAATTCCCTTATGGATGGCCAAGAAATATTGATATTGCTTTAAGATATGCATTAAAAGGAGCAACCAAATTTAATTGTGGTTTTTGTTATACAATGATGGGATTATTATTTGCCTGGGGATATCCTCCAATTATTAATAATACTCATGGTTGGATTGGAGTTGATAATTCTACATCTAAAATAGATGTCTTCAAATCTTCAGCTTCTAAAAATACATATTTCTTATATCATAATCCATATAAATATTCTAATAATATGGATCATAATCAAATTTATTTCCCAATCGAAAAAAATGGCTTTGATTTAGTATTTATGAATTATGCATTAGCATCTAAAAATAAGGATATTTTTGGCCAACTTGCTAATTCATATTATTTAAGATATAGCCTTTCAGATATTACTTATCAATATGATGATTTAAAATATTCTTCAGCTTTTAGCCTTCATAGAATTCCAAGAAATTTGACATCTATTGTTGGTATATCTTCAACTTCTTCTTCAAGATGTATTGTAGCTCTTGAACCTTTGATTTTTGTTGCAAGTAAAACACTTAGTGATCATAGAGATCTTTTTTTACCAGATATATCTACTCTTCTTAGAGAAAATAAACCAAAAGAACATGAAACAAAACATTATGCTGAATGGGTTAAAAGTCTTGCAGCTGATAGAGATCCTGAAGGAATGACATCCTTAGGTGAACTTTATTATTATGGACATGAAGCTGGTGGTATTGCAAGAGATGTGAATAGAGCTGCACAATTATGGGAAGAATCTGCAAGAAGAGGAGATCCACAAGGTGCTTTAGCTAGAGCTTTTTTAAATTTAGATGGTACAATGGGTACAGAAAGAGATTCTGGTCCTTATTTAAGACAAGTTGTAAGAAATGGAGAACCACCAGCTGCAGCTTTAGCTAATTATTATATATATAAACTTGGATTAGATGTTGATAAGAATTCTACAATAGCTGGTGAATATTTAAAATTAGCAGCAGATCTTGGTGATGGTAATGCTCAATTAATACTAGCACATGCTTATGCTGGAGGAAAGATGGGAGTCATTCCTCCAGGAGGTCAGAATGATACTTTAGCTTTAAAATATTATAAACTTTCAGCTGAAGGAGGGAGAACTGTTGCTTATTTTAATTCAGCAGTATTAACATTAAAAGGGTCAGATACAAAGTATAAGACTGAAGAAAGTAGATGTATTGCTTCAATTGATTACTTAACTCATGTTGTAAAGAAGAATAATCATGTCAAATTCTTAAGCTTATTGAGTAAAAGATCATATGAAAATGGTGATATTGTAGGATCTCTTCTTCGAGAAATGACATTAAGTGAATTAGGTTTTATTGAGGGACATATTAATTCACAAGATTTATGGAAAGAAAAATCCATTTTGTATTATAATAATGAAATTAAGAAAATGATTTTTGAGAATAAAAACGATAATGGTATCGTTGATAAAAATAAGATGGTATCGAAGAAAGAATTATATAGTAATGTTATAAAAGAGGAGAGTTTTTTGAATATATTGTATAATATTGTAATGAATGATAAATTGAGGAGTATATGTAAAGTCGAATTATTAGATGAGAGTAATGAAAAGTATTCAACATTGTATCCAAGTGAATTTGATATGAGAATGAGTGGGATTTCTTCTTCAACATTATGTTTGGTTAAGGCAAGTAGAAAGGAGGTATTTTTTAATGTTCCAATAAACTTTGATAATACAATAATTCATTTAAATTCAAGTTATTTCAAGTATTATGATATATTTGATTCACAAAATGCAACATTAAGAGGAAGATTGGATTTAAATTACTCTGAAAATATGTCAGAGAAGGAGAAGAATAGGGTATCTGAGTTTCTTAGTTGTTGGATGAGGCCAAGATCTTATTATGATAGATTTGAGAAAATGACAAGAAGATTGAGAATAAAAGAATTTAAGAATGAGAGGGAATTGGAAGATGAGGATGATGATGATGATGGTGATGAAGAGGAATCTAATATATTTGATAGATTATTAGAACTTTGGCAAAAGCCTAAAAGTGGAAGTCATCAAAGGTACCCAAAACCATGGTATAAAGTATTGAAGAAAATATATGATGGTTTTAATTATGTATATAGATCATTTATTCTTAAATTAGTGATTAAGTTAAATAATTATTTCTTAAGTTTTATAGATGGGAATGATCTTGAAGATATAAAAGAAGAAGGAAAAAGTATATTTCCAAGAATGAATTTGGGTTTGGATTTGGATTTAGATCTTGAAATTGATGAAGAGAGGGTACCGGAAATAATAAGATTAAAAAGAAATTCATCACTTTGGTGTAGTCATTATTATTCAAGAAGATCATCATCAAATGGAGATATTTCTTCAACTCAAAATTTGGTTCAACAATTTTTAGAAGGAAGTTTTGGAGTTAATAAAGACCCAGTTTCTGCTTTTAAATTTATTATGCAAGGAGTAAATAGTAGAGATCCTAAGTCAATTTTGGATTATACTATTGCTCTTAATAAAGGAATTGGAGTTAAGATGGATAAACCAAAATCTTATAGACTTCTTTGGCATTTAATAACAAGAGGTCCATTTAATATAGAGGATATTCTTCCAAAGATACCACCAGAACCAAAATTTGTTCCATCTATATTAGATACAATAAGAGATACTTTAGCACCTTTAATAAAGAATAATACGAATTCTACAAAAGGTGGAATTAAATTGAATTCAAATGGGACAAGTATAGTAAAATCGAATAATAACGGTAGTAATAATAGTAATTTAAGAGAATTTAAAGAGTCTGAAGGGATTAAAAGTTCAGATTTTGGCGAAGATATTCGTAATGAAGATAATTATGTACAAGAACAAGAACAAGAGCAAGAACAAGATCAAGATCAAGATCAAGATCAAGATCAAGACCAATCAAATTCAGCTTGGGAGACAAAATATAGAAAAGGAAAAAGAGCAAGAATGAATGATACCATAAATTTGAATTTTAAGACTCAACAGGATTTAGCTACCAGGATTTCGTCTTTAAATATTTTGACAATATTAACTTTGGAATGGATTTACTTTAACATATTTTTAAGATATTATTACTCTTCAATAGATTTAATAAATAAAATATGGTCAAGTTTGTTAAACTTGTATCAAAAGAATACAAATGATAATAAAGATTTAATAGAAAAATCAAGAAATGAAAAGTTTGAGAGTAATATTAATAAATTGATTAATGGCGATAATGGCGAAAATAATAAGAATTCAGATACTTGTGATAACAATATTTGTAAGATTGATAAAAAGATTCGATCTGAAATATATTGTAGTCAATTGACTGAAAAATTTTGTGAATATTCAGAAATACTGGAAGCTTTAAAAGAATATAATAAGAAGAGCAAGAAAAAATTGGAAGAGGATTTAGTTTTGATGATGGAAGATGATGATCCATTTCCTTTATCATCTAAATTTAGATATATCTCAGATGAAGAATATGGAAAAGCTTCAAATATTTGGAAAGCCTCAATTTCAATTAGATTATACTACTTTATTTTAAGGATAGTTATCATTATTGGCACAATTTCAGTTTTGATTCCATTGAATATTGCTATAACGGATAGACTAAATCATTAAAGCTATTTTCGAGGTTGACTTAATAGTTTCCATCATTTTTCATTAAATAACTAATTCTCTCTTTCCATAGTACTAACAAATAGATTATTAATTTATATTAAATATACATTTGTTTGAATTATTAAAATTTTTTTTTTTTTCAGAGATAAAAAAAATAGATCGATACCTATACGATACTTAATGCATGCATGCATAAGGTAACTTTTTTTTTAAGGAAAAAAAAGGTGAAATAAAATAAAATTTATGAAATAAGGTGATTTTCTTTATTATTACTATCATTTTTTTTTAAATAAATAGTTAAATTAATGTAATAATTAATTGAAAATTCAATTAATCATATTATAATCAAAAGATGATTCATGATGAATAATATTTCCTGGATAAGGCATTTCATAAAAACTTGAACTAGTTGTTGGACTGAAATTTGAATTTAAACTTGTTAACTTTTTAGGAGATTCTTGTTTATTATTAACCAAATCATTATTAGATGATTTATAAGTATATTTTTTAGCATTACAATTTCTAAGATGTACTTGACAAAATAATGAAATATCATCAGGATTTGAAAGATGAGGAAAGTCCCCACCATATTTTAGTTGAGCAAGTTTAACATTTTCAAATTTTATTATTGAATTAACGAAATTATGATCATCAAAAGAATTATCAGGACTTGAAATAAAATGTAATTCTTTTATTATCTAATATACTTGAAAATTTTGTCAAATTTAATATTGATAATGTTTCATCACCTGATAATACAAAACTTAATCTAGAAGCCAAATCATGATTTGAAAGTGAATATAATTGTCCAATCACAAATTTAATGATTGNATTATATAATTTATCATATAAATTATTATCTTTATGAATATTTGTTACTGTTGAATAAAATCCCATATCTTCTATTGGTGAATATAATATTTCTCTATTTTTGAAAATTTCAGAAATTAACTTTACAAGAATAAATTGTGGACAAAAATATAAAAATGTTGAAGCTATTGATGGTAATGGTAAATTTAATGTTGATACAAAAGCATTACACAAAATTAATGATTTTACTCGATTAGGAAATTCTTGTGAAAACATTATACTTAAATAACCACCTAAATCACTTCCATATAAATGTATTGAATCCAATTCAAGTTGATCTAAAAAAAGAGAAAATGATCTTATCCAATCATTAATATCATCATATATTGGATATTGTACAGAAATTATTCTATATCCGCATTTTAACATATTCTTCATAAACATAAAGTATTCACCAGCAGTTCCTGATAAACCATGAAGTATAACAATTATATCAAATTCATTAGATTCGTATTTTTCATTATTATTATTATTATTATATTTTAATGAAGSRCTATTYAATTTAKTAAGCTYRWCTYGATCWWKRAYAGMYAAKTGTTTRACAGTTTTCCTTGAATAGTAATCTTCAGTAATATCTTCAATATCTGTAATACTTTCTTGAGAAACTATTTTAGTAATTTTTTCCACATTTTTTGGATTACAATCAATCCAAGTCCATATTCCATCTAAATAAGGTATAGTAGTTCTTTTTAAAGGGTAAGATTCGATAAAATCTCCAAATTCACTTGAGAGTCTTCTTACCATTTTCTCTCCTCGTTTCTAATACGATTTTAGACTGAAAATGGTGATTAATAAATTAAAGATGGGAATATTTTTTCTTTTCTTTTTTTTTTCAAATTTCAAAATGTCATAAATACGGAAATTATCTGTAAAATTAATTCAAAAATTTGTAATTCTTGAATTTTATTCTAATTAACTTTATATCATTACTATACCAAAAAAGTTTCAAAAAAAAAAAAAAAAACTCAGTAGAATTGAATTCAAATATATTTTTAAATATTCTTCTTTTATCTTTCTTTTTTATTATTAATAAAATTATCTTAAGCTCTGTAATATTAAACAAATTTTACTAAATTATTAGAATACTATTTCTCTTACTTAATATATATAAACCTTTTAGATCTTTATTTTGGTTATTTATTATGAATATATATAAATTAATGCATACATATATATATATATATATATATATATACACTTACAAACTCAATTACATATAAACAATTATATTTCCATTTGCAAATTAAAATTTTCCTTTCTTTTTATTTTCTTCTTTTTAGTATTTCTTATGCAATTAATTCAAAATAAATTCTGGACCTCACACTAATGTGGCGCCATCTAAAAAAAGAGCGGGATCATTATTCGAATGCAAAAAAAAAAAAAAAAAAAATTATAAATTAATAATTTACTTTTATATGGTCAAGAGAAAGGAATAATTGCACAGAATATAATTTAAAGATAGTGAATAGCTGATTAATTTGTTAAAAAAAATGACCAAATTTTATGCTTTGAATTAAGTACCTCTATTTAAATCAATATTATACTCACAATTTGTATTTATAAATCTACAAATAGGAATGCATTGCATGGAATATTTAAACAAAAATGAACTACCTCTTAGAGTTAATATATACTTTAAAATAAGTTCAGTTTATAACTAACTAAAAGTAAGGTAAATAAATAAATAAATAGTGATAATAATTAAACTTAGATGCCATTTTAGTCTATTTCTATTTATTACATGTGGGCGCCAAACATATTTATTGGTTGTTTGGGAGGATAGCTAACGAAAGATGTGGGATAAAATTGACTATTGCTTTGATTTGATGGTGGGAATGGATTAACAGTATTGAATAATCCATTGGGTATTTGTAGGAATTGTTCATTTACTCCAAAATTCAGTAACTTTCGATCAGAGTAATGTTCTGGGTTCATAAATTGACTATTTATAGTGCTTGTAAAATGCCCAGTTTGAGGTAATTGTTGATGGAAATTATTAGAATTTGGAAGAGATCTAATTGGAGCAACAAGATGTTTGTTTATTGACTGCATTGAGGTTAAAGGAGGGTAAGTAATAAAATTTGTTGTTTGATTAGGATGATTTAGCTGATCTGATGTTCTATAGGAAGAAGTTGGTGGAGTATTAGGTATTATAAGTTGTGAAGAGGATGATAGTGATGATGTAGGTACTGGGAATTGATTCATATTTGTATAATTATGAGGGTTTTGAAAATTGTTTTGAGATTGGATAAATCTCTGATTTGGAGTAACTTGAGAAATGTTTCTTGGTGTAATATTTTTTATTGGGTTAGAAAACAATACTCCATTTACTGGTGGCTTTAATTCATTTATTTGTACTTGTTCTAAAGGATATTTGAAATTATGAAAATCTTGATTTTTATTTCTGTTGTTATTGTTACTAGAAGATTCTGGTCCAACAAACAGTGAGTAAGGATTAAAAGTATTAAATCCTATTGAAGGTTTGTTTTCATTACTTTTATGTAAATGTTTACCAATAATAACTTCATTTTGGGTATTCAAGTAAGAATTTGTATTTATTCTTAAATTATTAGTATCTGAAAACTGATTGTTCTCTGTGTCAAAATTATTCAAGTTGTAATTAGGAAAACCTTCATTAATACTTTTATTGTTGAACACTATTGGATTAAATAGACTGGCAGTTGGTGGAACTAAATTAACTGAGGATGCTGGAAAATGAGTAAAATTATCTTCATTATAATTAAAATTGGGATTTTGTATTATTTCTTGGTCAAATCTTTTTATTTGATTACTTGGTGGGAATTGACCAATTTTAGAATTTGGAATAGACCCTCCTATTATAGAAGAAGGAGCTGAAATAGGAACTGAATTTGAGGCTAAGTTTGGAGCAGAACCTAAATCTTGGTTAATATTCTTACTAGTATCCACTGTTTTTCTATCTTCTAATTGATTGGATTCATCTTTCTTGTTCTCGCCTTCCTGATCATTGTTTTCTCTAAATGTTGGAGGGGAATCTACTTGTGAAACCTGGTTTTCAGATGAATTAATAGGTTTACTTAATATACTTAGGTTCACAGAATGGAAAACTAAGTTATCATTCTTGTTGGCTTGTAACATAGAATTGTAAGCTTCTTGAGGTATTAAAAAGTTCTGGTTCTTTCTTAAATGTCTTATACAATTATCAGTTATTCTAAAATAATGATCAAAATCAAAATCTATACTTTTGTCTCCTCCAAATGGAGAACAAAAATATTCAGAAACAGTCCCAGCTCCTCCTGAATGAATAGTTAATTCTGGATTTTGATCTAAATGAGCAAGAATTGAAGTTTTCAGGCATGAGATGTACTCTCTAACTCTTGCTAGAATTGTTTTATATGAAAGTTCATTCCTTGGTCTTCCTTGTTGTAATATTCCAGTAGCAATATCACTAATAGCTTTACAAAATGACCAGGTAAAAACTCCATGAATTATATTATAAGCTCCACCTCTAGATATTGGAATCTCTATTACACCTAATTTAGATTCTGTTGTAGATGAAAGTAATCCAGAACTATTAAATGATTGAGAATTAGGAGTAGAAATTGGACCATTTGATAAACCCATTGAAGAATCTGTTACTTGAGTCTTTCTAGTAACTGATAACAAAGGTAATGAGGCTTCAGCAGCTATTTGACTCCATGGAGCAGCAGAAAAACAATATCCTTTACATGATAAAGATACATATTGTGTAGATTGAAGACTTGGATCTTTTAAGTTTTGTGTATTACCAATTTGAACACAAGGAACATATCTTGGTCTTACAAGTCTATGAACCATTTGTTCGTCTTTAAATACTGATGAATTATATTGTGCTCTTTTAACTTTATTAGTAGCTGAAAGAAATGGCCAAATTCCTTTTGTTACTATACCTTTAATATACCACATACCATTCAAATTACCAGCTGGATCTAAAATAGTCTGACCTCCATTACAATCTAAAATTACATTCAATTGAGTTTCAGGAGGAACACACAATAATAATTCTTTAAGTTCACTGCAAAGTAATACATTATATTCATCTAAATCTGAACCATTTGAAGCTAAGTATAATGTAGAATCTGCTGGAAGTAGTGCTTCATCATATCCTTCTCCTTCATATGATGTTAGAACATCTACTTGTACTCCATGTCCTGCAAAATAAAATACAAGAATATCACCAGCTTCTGCATCTCTAGTTAACCAATTTATTGCTGTTAAAATATTTCTTTTATTTGGATATATTCTGGAATCATGATGTTTTGTTGGTGGAATTTCATCTCTTGGCCAGTTATCATAGAATGAAATTGGTTCTTGAGAATCAACTAAAGTATCATAACCTCTATCTGGTTCACTATCAGTTAGAAAGATTATATCTGATGCATTGAAATCAAAGTGAGACATTAATGTCAAAGCCATTAACTTTGCATCATTTGCACAACCTCTTAAACTAATTCCTTCTGTTTCCACATAATTAATTCCAATAATGACTGCTTTTTTCTTAGGGATATGCCCATTCATTTTTTTTTAATTTCCTATTAAAATAATTTTTGTAAATACGATAACATGCACATAAATATAAATCAATTAATATTTCCTTATTTCTTGTTTTTGTTGTTTTTTTTTGATGTTTTTTTTAATATAAGTTTTCCTGTAAGATATAATTTAGTCAAAATTGATTAATGTTAATTAGTAATAGTAATTTCCAAATTAAAATAAAATAAAAAACCAATTAGACTAGATCAACCATATGTGTTAAATTTTCTTTTATTTTTAAAATATAACAATTTGTTAATTTTAAAGTTTCATGAACTTAACAGAAATATATGTATGATGATATCTGTATATAATTATTGGACCTGCCTTTCTTTCTTTCTTTCAATGCACTTGTAATAGTACTTTATTTAAAATATATATTATATATATCTATATATAAATATATAAATATATATATATATATATATATAATTTTTTTTTTTAATTTAATTTTATTTTTTTTTTATTGGTATTGTAAATAACTTGTATTTTAATTACTGTGTGGATTAAAAACAATTTCTAGTTCATATTATTAATTAATATTCGAAAAGCCCGCCATTTATATAAAATATTTTATAATTTACATGCAAAATAGTTTAGTCAAATAAATTTCAAAAGGGGGGAGAAAAAGAAAAGGGGGAGGGGGAAAGAAAAAAAAAATAATGGAGATAAGAAAGAAAATAATGAGATAAGGGAAGTAAGTTTGCTGTAGTTTGTTTATACAATAGTAGTTAGTAAAATAAGTTGTGAAAATAGGTAGTATTTAAAGCAAAAATCAATAGTAATAGGTAATATTAAGAAAATTTTAGTATATAGAAGAAAATATTAAATTAAAAAAAAAGTTCGTGTGCAAATGATTACATGTAATTTATTATTTAACCAAAAAATAATTACGAAAAAGAACTTAATATTTATATTTGAATAATTTTATATATTTAATAGTTAATATTATGAATTTCTACTGAAAAAAAAAACTAATTAATTTGAATATTAAAATTCAAATAACAAAAATTATTATACAAGGTTGAAAATATCTCTAATTAATATATTCCAAACAACCTCAATAACAATTTCAGCACAAATCAAATAAATAACAATCCATTCGAGCTTATAACCGTGTTGAAGGGATAACTCATTATTTAGCATATCATATAAGTCTTTAATGATATCCAATCTTTGATTAAGGATTTCAACTCTTTTAGGTATATCTAAATAATTTCTGCAAGTAATATAATGTGGCTCATAATCTTGCAAATCCCAAAATATATCTGGTGTATCTAAAATATCAGTTTGCAAATTAATATAAAAACGATTAATAAAAAGTTCACCAATTCTTTTACTAATATCTTCTCTATTATCTTTGATTGTGCCACTTTTAGCCAAGCTTTCTGGGAGTGATCTGGTACTATCAATATTTTGATCAACAACACTTTCAAAAACAGAAAGTTTTACACTTTGACTTAATGCATAGCTATAACTTAATCTTTCTAATAATGAATCGGAAACTAAATGAATGTTATCTTGCTTAATGGATGGTCTTTCTCCCCAAACATAAGTCATATCATCATCCTGAGATTCATCAGTTCTTATATGTAATGGTTGCTTAATAAATGTTTTTAATATATTGACTATTGCAACTCTTTCAGCTCTTGTTAAATCCCATCCAACAACACAGCCAAATTTAAAAACATAACAAATTCTGTTTTGCAGCCATCTTAAGCATACTACCTCACTAAATGTCATTTCAATATGTATTTGTTTAGAAGATAAATCTCCTTGTTTCCAAGCTTCAAGAATCATTGGAAAGTCCATTTCATTTGCAAAGCAACATGCCCATACCATACCAGCTGGTTCTTTAATTTCTTGCTCGAGCTCTTTTAAAGATGTTTGGATATCCGCTCGTTTTCGTGCAACACGAATTGAAGATTTGAATTGTCTACTCTTCAAGTTACCATCTGAATGAAAGTCAATATCTTCCATATTTATAAAATGATTCTTACTTCTTCTTTAGGTACTATTGCTTTAATTATATATATCAGTTCAATACTCTCTCTTCTTGTTGAATCTACTTTATAAAATCATGCAAAATATATAAATGTTTATATATATATATATTCATATATATATATTTATATATATGAATATATATACACACTTACAGATTTATCTATAAATGTATATATATATTTTTATTTATATATAAATTAATTTTGAACAAATTAATTTTAATTTTTCTTCCTAAATATCGCAAGTTACTCTTTTCTACAAATAATGTCATTATGCTCCATTATTGCAATTAATAGAATAAGCGCCTCTCACTAATATTTAAGTTAGGCGCCATTACCTAAATTTGATTGATTTGAGCGGGAATGTTTTGTATGTAAACAAATTAGTTTGAGGGGTTTTCTACTCAATTTCTTCTTTAAGAAGTGCACAAAATAGTATAATACAGTTATATGATAAAACTTATTAACAAAGATCAAAGTGGTAATTGATAAATATATTTATTTACCAAAATCAAATCTAGGATTTAATAAATAAAAGAATACCAAATTGATTTACAAAATAATAGTTAATGAAAGATTGTGAATAATTAATATAAAAAGAAAGAACAAATTGTTTAAATAAGTTATTTTTTTGATTTAATATAAAAGCCTAAATATTTTTGTTTCTAATTTTTATATTATTATAAAAATAATAAGCAAATAATATTTTCTAGTGTTAATTGCAATTATTAAATATAAAACTTATAAATATATACACACATTAAAACGAACAAAAACTATATGAAAATGAGCCTCTACTCGGAAGAAATTAATGAGGTAAGCTTTAAATATAATAATTGTTAATTTAATTATTTATTTTTAGATTGAAAATTGTATGAATTCAGGATACTATGAAAAAGTGTTAATGCTGATAAAAGAAGCAGAACATATCAGAAGTCAAGATTTCGATGTGGACGTACTTTTGGAACTTATTCAATTTAGATGTAAAATTCATTTGAATCAAATAGAAAAGGATTCAATAGGATCATATTATTCAGAATCTATTTCAAATCAAAAGTTTGGTATTGCAGCTGTTTGTTTGTTTACCATTTTTAATTTACCAGAAACTACAGATGAAAGAAGGTATGAACTAATTAATGAAATGATGCAATTATATGTACATAATAATAATAAAATTGTGATGATTGATGTTATACTATTATTAATGAATTTATATATGAATGATTTTAAATCAGCATTATCAATCACAGAATGTGCTCCACCAAGTTTAAAGATTATACAAGTTTTTGTTTTTTGCATTATGAATAGATATGATTTGGCACAATCTTTATTTGATGATTTGATTGAGAATTATGATACGTATACTTGTGAATTGGAGAACTATCATTCCCTTTCTAATTTTAAAGAATCTTCTCTAGTTAGAACCGCATTAGCTTGGTTACAGTGCCTTAAAGGTGAATATAACTCATCTTTTATCACTTATGCAAATATGCAGACTGATTTTGGTGAGAATTCTTCCTTCAGACTTCCATCTAAAGCAAGAGACTCACAATCAATTATTATTTTGAATGGGATATCTGTAATACATATGCAAAGACAACATTGGAATGATGCTTACGAACTTCTTTTAAATGCTTATAAAATAGATCCTAAATGCCAAGTTACACTTTCTAACTTAATAACTTGTAGTTATTTCCTAAATTTAAAAGACGAACCTGAAAAATACTTGAATGAGCTTAGCTCAGTAAATTGTAATCATTATAAAATTGCATGTGTTGAAGCTATTGATAAAAGCTTTAATGCGTTCAACTAACTATTATTGAAAAACAAATATATTAACTCATAATTTATATTATTTTCCCTTTATTATCTGAAGGTTTTTTTTCTTTTACGATAGCGAATATATTAAATGCATCTGTAAATACATTTTCTTCAATTTACCAGAAAATGAAGTAAATTCAAATTTCGCTTCGAGTCCGGCGGAAATTATTAATTTTTAAAGTATTGATTATATTAATTCATGATTTTATTATTATTCCTTTTTTTCTTTATTATTTATTTAAAAAATATTCATAATATATAAATATATATATTTCGTCTATATGCTGCCACTTTAATGCATGCAAGGCAAATTTTATGTGGTCAAATTGCATGCGCAAAAAAAAATTCTAATAATTTTGTCTATAATAAACAAGAATAAGTTTCGATCCTTTATTTTTATTTTATACATAAGTAATCATTACCAAAACTGAGAGCAAATAATAATTTTGCTCATAATAAAATTATTATAAAATTAAATATTTACTTGCAATAAATTATATTTGCTATTTTGCAAGTTAAATAAACTAATTTTCGTGCATTAATATTCAGTTACGTGTATAATTATTATAATAATTGCCCCCCTTTATTAATATAGTTGGCGCCATCCCTCACACTAATTTATGTAAAATATATCTAAAAACGCAAAAAAGATTAAAATAATAAAGAGGTTAAAGAATCAGAGAAAAAGAGGAGGTAAATTGACGGATTTTGGAATCAATAGCAAATAAATGTCAAAGATGTATAGAATAATTGGCTAGACTTGATTTCTTCCATTTTTAAGTAGTGTTAAGCTGAACTAAAAATAGCGTTTGAAATTAATTGGAATTGAATAAAATAAATAAATAAAAAATTTAGGATTGGCAGTAATTTGCCTTGAAATGATTCAGTTTGTCCAATTGAGTAAAGCTAGTATTCAGAATTGAGTATTTAAAATTTGAAGTATACAGGAATTAAATAATAGAATATTATCATAATTTTAAAATACTAATAAAAAAAAAAATAAAAATAAAAAAAAAAAAAACTTTTTCTAATTGGATTATATATATATATTTGATAAATTCTTTTATTTATTGATTATTATTAAAATGGATAAAGTGGAGAATATTATTGTAAAATGTGAATTGAAAGATAATAATATGAAAGGTTTTTCTGATTCAAGTTCACAAGAAAAAATAGAAGTTGGAGATTTAAATGCAATCGAAATATTACAAGAAAATCAACATCCTGGCACTAATGATCAATCGGGATATCCAGATATATTTGATCAACTCTCAAATACTCCACTTAACTGGGATTTAAAAATTTATGAAAATTTTTTGAATTTAAGTAAAGATTGTATAAGAGAAGTATATAATCATAAAGAAATTCATACTCCAAATGAAACTGTAGAAAACTGTTTCAAGGCAATGCTCAACCCATTAAGATTGCTTAGATTCCTTATTGGGTTTAATTTCAACATTACTAATGCATTCAATTCTTTTGATAAGCATATTAAATGGAGAAAAGAATTTAATATGGATAACGTAGTAAGACCATATGTTATTACAAATATGGTTCCAAATAATAATATAGAAATGGCTCCATTGCATAATATTATTACAAGATATTATCCATGTAATTTATTATTAAGGGAAAGTACTCACGAAAAAACTCCATTAAAAGATTATTATGGTAATATTATTTGTATTGAAAGATTTGGTTTATTGGATGAAACCAGATTATTAGGAGCTGTCAAAGTTGAAGAATTATTATTATGGTATTCTTATCATATGGAATATAGAAGCATACTTTTAGACAAACTTTCATATGAATCTAAATCACTTATCAGAGCTACTTGTATTATTGATTTATTTGGATTAAGTATATCTCAAGTGCATTCTTCACATATGATTACAATACTAAGAAGAATGATACAATTGGCTTCTGATAATTATCCTGAAGGTATGTCTTATGTGATTTTTGTTAATTCACCCAAATTCTTTTCAATTGTATGGAATTCATTCAAATCATTACTTGCTGCAAGAACTGTTGAGAAAATTCTTGTTCTAGATGAAGATTATAAGACTAAATTAATCAATATTGTACCAATTAGTAATCTTCCACAATTTTTGGGAGGTCTTACAACTGATCAATTTTCTACTGTACCTAATACTGGTACATTATTATTAGACTGTTTTGGACTTGGTGATGATAGACAAACATTACATATAAAAAGAATGAAAAAAGAAAAAGTTTCAATTTCTATATCAAAACCTAATACAAAAGTATTTTGGACATGGGGTGTTTTGGATGGAGAAATCAGCTTTTCTGCCAAATTTTATACAGATAAGATATTTAAAACATTAAATCATGATAAGACAAAGAATGATTTTTATCATACTGATACAGATAAACCAATTAATCCAAATAATACCTTTTTATCTGATAATTGTGATAATCATCCAGATTTTATAATTAATAATACTTCAACTATTGATATTAACTATAATTATCATTCAAATTCGAATACAAATACAAATAATAGAAAATATTCTAAGAATCTGAAAAAGATCTCCAATAATAATTTAAGTCCAATTTCATCAATACAAACTTTAATGGATCAGGAAATTACTTTAGTTCCAATGTCTAAATTTGATTCTACTAAAGCATATGGTGGTTCATATTTTTCTGAATCACCAGGTTATTTAGTATTACAATGGGATAATTCTTGGAGTTTATTTTCTGGTAAAACTGTTCATTTTGTTATCAAAACTAGTAATAAAGCATTACCTGAAGATCATAATGATAATGTTAGTTCTAATAATGGTAATAATGATAATGACAGTGATAATATTAATAGTGGTAATAGTAATGACCATAATATTGCTAATAGTGATTCGAATATTAATAATTTATCAGATATAAGTAATTTAGTATCTCATAATGTTGCATTAACAAATGTAACTAAAAAGAGACCATCAAAAAGTCATAAATCTGTTGAAAAGAAAAATGTTAATTCAAAAAGGAATTCAAAAATGGATAAATATCTTTCAAATCATAATCTGGATTTAAATAAAAGTCATAATAATCATTCATTATTGAAATCAATTAAAAAAAATAAACATAGTTTTAAATCTGAAGTCAATAATACTAGTAACTATTCAGATTATAGAATAAACAAAGTATTTAATGAAAATGATAAAAATGAAATATCATCGATACTGAATGATATGAATCAAGTATATGATTCATCTAATAATTATGAAAATGACAGTAATTCAGAATGTCAAACAAATTCTTCATTTGTAACAGCATATTCAAGAATTGATGAGATTTTGGATTTATTTGAATATAATAAGAATTCTCTGTTGAATTTAAATACATACAAAAAAATAAATAATCAAATAGGAAGTGATAATATTAAAAAAGATAAAGAATTATATGATAAATCTTTAAAAACTTTTAATGATTATAATAAATTAACAATGGGATTAAATTCACCTAGAATAGATTCAAACGTTGTTAAATTACAATATAAATCAAACCAAGATAAACATTTAGTAGAATTTGAGAAGGATTCAAGTAAAGAAGATAATGATAATTACGATGAAGAAGAAGAAGAGGAGGAGGAAGAGGAGGAGGAGGAAGAAGAAGAAGAAGAAGATGAAGATGATGATGATGAAGATGATGATGATGATGAAGTTAATGATTATAAAGAGTCAATAAAAGAGGAATATAATAGTTCACAATTAAGTATGGATGAAATAGGAGAGTATGACTTGATAGTAGATAGTTTGACTTCTTCAAATTATACAAATTCGAGCGAAGAAAGTCTTAATAAAGAATCGTATTCAGGTAATCAGCGTATACAAATAAAAACTAGAAATTTGCCAAATAACAAACAGATTTCTTTGGAAACAAGTATTAATATATTTGGTTTTGAGAATTTTGGGTTTGAATCGTCAGAAATATCTAAAAGAAAACATGAAGAGCTTTTAAAATATATTAATTGTACGGAACTACAACAAGAATATAATAAAAATCAAGAATTCTTTTCACCACAATCTTCATTTTATTATATAAATGGGCAAGAGAAGGCTGGCTCTAAATCAAATAAATGCCATTTTGGATATTTACGTAATAAATTTGCAAAATTATTTATTCATGAAAGAAAGAATAAAAACGAAATGAATGTAAAACCTAAAATGATAGGAAATAACAATAAAAATATTTCTGTTAGTTTATTTAAAAATCCATTTTTTACTCGAATAAAAAATAAGTTCAATAAGAACAAATAATTTAAAACTTAAATGATCAAAATGGTTTTAAGTAAATGTATATATTATTTATTTATTTATTTATTGGTAGAAATAAATTAAAAATAGTAAATAACATTGCTCAAGAAAGTAAAAATAAACGAATATAATTGACTAAATAATGGGGTTTGGTTAAGGAACTTCATTTTCATTTTTTTAAGAAAAAATATGGGATAAAAAATAATTTAATTCCCAATTAATTTAATTATTTTCTGCATACATGCATTTTTTGGCGGGCTTCATAAAGTAATTTTTATTATGATATTTAATAATAATTTAGTAATACAACATATTATATTGAATATAAAAACAATGCAATCTGAGTTTTTAATATATCCCCTAATTATTTTCTTTAGATAAGATTTTTTAATAAAATCTGAGTTAGTATTTACGCAATACATTGAATTAGTATAAGAACTAATAATAGGAAAAAATGACAAAAATTATGACGTATAATATTAATATTAGGTAAATAATTTTTAAAGTGTATGAAAATGATAAAATTATATTTACTTAAGTATCATAAGTAGTAATTTAAGAAAGTTGAAGAGATAGATAATTACAAAAAATAAGGGGGGAGGGAAAAAAGAAAGTAAGAAATAATGTGTGATAATAATATTACGATAATAAAGTATTTAAGTATATATCCAAGTAGTGTTATGAGTAGACGATTAAGTAAATATTTATTAGGATTAACTAGTAAAAACTACCTCAGTATTCTCCATCTGCTTCATCTTCATTAGGAATATTAGTGAGGTCCAAATCTTCCCCAGTAATATTTTTCCAAAGTCTCAATACATCTTGGGTGAGAGATTCGAAGTGTGAGGAAGCATCACAAGATTTAGAGACAAAAACATTGTCATCTTTTCCTGAATCAATAGGTTCATATAAGTCAGATGTATAGAAAAATTGTTCTTCAATGGAATTTCCCAAAAGTTTTATTGCGGGATTAATTTCCAAAAGTGGATTTTCTGTTTCAACGGTAGTAGATATGATTGCAATGTACTTTCCTTTAAGAGCTACTCCATGAGTACATGAAACCATCATAACATAAATATCATTTTTTCTTCCAAGCTCATTTTGAGGAATAATAATTTGGCATGAAGATACATCATTAGTATCATTAATTGGAGAATTTAAAATACATATACAACGTAAAACTTTACCAATACATTTAACTTTAGGTTTACTATCATTTTCATTTAAAACGTATGATGGATCACAAATTACCATTTTACATTCAGCTTTTCCTTGTGATGTAACAACACCAGATACTTTGCCCTGTTCATCATATAGAAATTTTTCAATATTTGTATTCAACATAAAGGTACCACCATGAATTGCACATAATCTTGAAAAACCTTCTGGTAAACCTCCAAGACCATAGACAGGATATATAAAAGGTGATTTACCATATCTACTTAGACTCATCATATATAATCTGATCTTATCTAAAGTTTCGCCACATGGTTTATTAATATAATCATCATTTGTATATAGAGCTAAAGCATGCCCAACAAAATCTATTGTAGTTGAAGACAAACCAAAATGATCATAAATATCTTTCATTGTGTTCTTATCTCTATTGAATCCCATTTGCTTTGAAACATCGTCATCTGACCAATTGGCTACAAATGAAAAGAATGATCTACATCTATTTTTTTCCATAATACCCAGTAATGGACTCTTTAAAGCTTCCATTTCTGTTGCTGGTACCTTATGTATAAATTTTGGATTAAATAACAATCCTCCTTTTTGAAATTGATATACATAAGTTCCTTCTATTACTTGCCATTCTAAATATCTTGTTACTTTTGTTTTTAATAGTATCTTTACAAGATCACCGCTTGCCATTACAAACTTTGGTATTAGATCAACATTCCAATCTCTATTAGCTCCATAATTTGCTGGAGGAGAAGTACCAGGTCTAAATTTTTGATACAATGTTGTTAGATTTAAAGATGCTGCTTCTCCACCATAATAACTATTTCTATCAATATGTAAAACTTTTTTTCCTGATGTTGATAATAAACCACTTATTATACATTCAGTTAGTCCTGTTCCACATATCAATACATCATATTTCTCATCCATTATTATATTCAATCGCTTTATCAACTGTTCCAAATAATATTATAAAGAAAAAAAAAGAAAAATAAAAGTCAAAATATTTGCATGCTTATTTTTTTTTTTTCTTTCTCTTCTTTGCTTTGTCAATTCTATTCTTATTCTTCCTCCACAATGCACACACAAGATAATTTCAACCTATGTTAAAACAAATCTAGTATATGACCTTAGCCTTTTAAACATATAATAACAACTCTGGCTCTTACTTTGATATATATATAAAAACTTAATAAATTACTTTGAGGAAAAAAAAAAAAAAAAAATTTGTTTTTTTCCCAAATATTATTTTTATCCTTTTTTCCCCATAATTTATGACATTTTATTTATAATTAGGTTTTAGCGCCACGTGTGGGCGGGAAGATCTTTAAATATTATTAATGCATGTAGGTATAGTAATTGAAAGGAATATCAAGTACATAATAATTATAAATTAAATATAAATAAGCATTAAAAGTAACAATGAAAATATTGCGGGATAAAAGGTGCAATTTTCTTCTTTTTTTTTTAAGGTTAAATAAGTAACAGAAAAATAAGGTTTGAGTTGAATTTTGAGGATTAAAATAAAAGAGAAAATAAAAGATTGAAATAGCATTAAAGTAATATATAGAATAAATATTAGAGAAATAGAAAGAGAGGAGTGTGTGGGGGGGAGGGAAATAAAATAA
This sequence comes from Cryptosporidium parvum Iowa II, assembly GCF_000165345.1. Taxonomy (NCBI): domain Eukaryota; phylum Apicomplexa; class Conoidasida; order Eucoccidiorida; family Cryptosporidiidae; genus Cryptosporidium; species Cryptosporidium parvum. The sequence continues at coordinate 997,720 of NC_006983.1, read as the reverse complement.
TAAGCTTGAGAAAATATTTGACATTGAATATTAGATAAGAAAAAATAAAGAAAAGAAAAATTTGAATGTGGAAGAAGTACAATATATATTAAATCTAAATGTTTATTAAAGAAATAGAACTACTAAAACCTTACTAACAATGTTTGAAGAAAAAGTCTTTGATATTATACCAGAACTTATTGATGATGCATTTGTGTTAACTAGATGCGAATATATGATTCAACTTTCATATTACACTCCAGACTTACATGTTACTAGAGGATGGTCTTTAATAACAAAAGAACAAAGAGAAAGATTTAATAAATATGCATCAAATTTAGGAGGTCATGTAATACAATGCATATATGAATTATCTGAATTACCAAATAATCAGAATTTTGACAATATTTTTGGTGAAAACAAAATAACAGTAAACTCAAAAAATATGGTTTTTAAGAGTGGAGCATTACCACCTCCAAAGGGATTTGAATCAAATCCTATGGGTATTTATAGATTTGGAATATTTACTCTAGCATTAGGACCAATTTTAATGGTAGATAGTATTGATGGAGTAAGATCTTCAGCTCCTTTTCCTCCAGGATATATGTCTAGATCATGGCAATGTCAAGACTCTATAAATGTTCCATCAAGTAGAAATTCATTTACAGCTAATTATCAAGTAAAATTTTGTGATCAAATACTACCAACAATGCTTGTAGAAGTTGAATTTAAACCACTTAGAATAGAGATTTCACAACCAATCTGTGAAATGTGTGATGTTAATATGTCAACTCTATATTGTGAATCAGATAAAGCTCATCTTTGTGCATCATGTGATGAATTCCATCATTCTTCCACTAGATTACTCTCAAAACATCAAAGAGTACCAGTATCACAAAGTCCTTATCAATTTGGTTTTTGTCCACACCATTCAACAGAAAGAATTGACTCAGTTTGTATGAATTGTTATATATCATTATGTCCACATTGTATATTAATAGGGCAACATTCATCTGGAGATGCAGCTGAGCATATATTAATATCTACAACAGATGCAATAAGAATGGCATATTCAGGAGTATCACAAAGTGATTTAGAGCTAAATAGAAGAAAAAAACAATTGGCAGATTACTTATCAGGTAGGCATAACCATATTAATGATATTAGATCAAATTATGATGAAATACAAGAAAGAATTGAAATTGCATCTAAAAGTCTACTGCAACAATTATCATCACTTAGAGAAAGAAAAATCTCTTTCATTATGTCAATTAAAAGACAACTTCTTACTGAACTTCTGCTTATTGAGTGGATGGAAGCATTTTTTGCTCATCTAAGATTAGCTCTTTTACCTTCAGATTTTCTTGTATATTCACACAGGCATGATTTGGTATGCAGTCACTTTTTTGGCGGGAAATCAAATATTGTTGTTAGTAATGAAGTTTTACCAAGTTGGATTTTAGAAAAGTTCTTTGTGGATGGTGGGTTTAATGTCATATCAAGATTGGGAGAAGCCGATGATTTATTGAGCACTTTGAAAGAGAACCAAGACGAATTAGAAGATAAGGAAAGTGGAGATAGTAAACAAAATAATGAGAACATTGATTCTATCAATGCATTAAAGAATAAACTCGAGAAAGTGAATGAAGTTAATAAAGAAAAAACTGTCAGCATTGATGAAACTAAAAAATTAAATAAAAATGCTGTAGCTAAATGGGAAGATTTTGATATTGGTGAAGTTAGTAATAAAAATATTTGCAGTTTGAGCGGGAAAAACTTGCCCATAGAACAAAAATTATTAACGTCAGAAGAATATAATGCATGCAAATTACCGTCATTGGGAATAAAACAGCACAATAAAGAAGAGGATCTTAATCATGATTCATGTACAAGATATCCAGAGTTAAGAAAGACTAAATTAACGCCACAAATGAAAGATCTAGTTGAGAAATTGAATCCAAAATCAAGAAATCTACATGAATATTATTATTCAAAATATGATGTTGATGATTTAGTTGAAAATATAGTATCATGTATGAAGAAAAAAATGGAAGGAGCTACAAAAACAGATAAAGATGATGAAATTATTTGGATTAATGTAAATAATAGTGAAAATAATATTAATACTACTGTTGATAATATATTATTACCTAGAGATAATAAAACAACAATTAATATATGGGATCCAAGTGTAGATAGACCTTCTGATTTAGCAAAAGAATATTGGAGGTTTTTGGTTGGCTATAATTATGAGTTATTAATATCTTTACTTCATTCAGCACCATCTTTAAAGAGGAAAAGTCTAATTCAAGATATTTTTGATTTATCAATATATATACAATCATTTGATCATTTATTTTACTCCCTATTTCACTTTGAAATTAATTTCTTGAGTAATATTCCAATTGATACAATTTTGATCTCTTCATCTGTAATTAATGATTTCTTTCATATTATGTTAAAAGCTAATAGTTTAACTAAAAATGATAGATCGTTTTTGGTACAATATATTCAAATTGTAATGATAAATATATTGAATAAACAAGATGGTCCTTATGCAAATCATATTGGTAAAACTTTAAATAAAAGTAATGTTGATAACAAAAAGTTAGTATTAGAACAATATGAATTAGATAAAGATTTAATAAAATTTGAAGAGAGTATTTTAGAAATAACTGAACATTTTATTAAACAAATAACTTCATTGGATATTAATGCAATTCCTAATACATTAAGAGGTATTTTATATGGTATCATTGATATAATTGATTCTATAAGTAGTGAAGCTCATATGAGGAAATCAAAAGAAAATAATTTAAATCATTTACCTTCAAGAAGTCAAAAAGTAATAACTTATTGTACAAATGGTTCAATTTCATTTTGTTGTCAAATTCTATTAAATCATTATATAATTCCAAGAATATCAAATATTATTGCCTCTTTAAATTATTCATTAAAAGATAATAATATTAATAATGATGGTACAAGTAAAAATGAATCAGGAATAGTTATTACAAAGAAAACTGATATAATTGCTAGAATACAATGTTTCAGAAGAGCTTTAAGCGCTATTTCTATATATATATGGGAACCTTCCACTAAAAATACTCCAGAAAAGAATCTAAATAATTTAGAATGTAAATATAGAGAATTGGGTTTATTAGTGTTTTCATGGCTTCAAAATATATTTAACAAACCAAGATTAGTTTCACCAATAACATTTAATACAATTGGTATGCCAGAAAGAGGGATTAATTCAGTTAATAATATAAAGAATTATATGATTTGGTTAGATAATGCCTTAAGAAATGATCAATTAAAGTCTGATGGTGGAATGGGTCAGAAAGAAATTCTCAGTTGTCAGTACTTTGAAGAGCTGCTTTCTTTAGCAATCAAAGGTTAATCATGAAAAAATAATAATAATAATTAACTTTAATCATTTATTTGCACACACTTAAAGTGCTAATATATATATTTAAATGCATTTTTGAAATGCTGCATGCATTTCTTGTAATTACTTCTGTCCACATAAATTTAATTACGTGTAATTTTTTAATAATATAAAGAAAAAAGAAAACATTAAGATTATGAAGTATAATTAGGAAAGCAATAATAGTAAATAAGTTATAGGTAAATGAATTATTGTAATTTTGTTTAGCTTGTAAACAGTATTTGTCAATTAGTGATGGATATGCATATTATTATATAATAGTTATTTAATAAAGTTCTGAAAGAAATGTACTTATTAAATGTGAAATTTATGTATATAATTAATCAGAGATTTATAAATGTTTATAATTATCTCAGTCAATTAATCAATTTCTTCCTTCTCTCTTTTTTCCTCAAGAAAAAAAAAAAAGAGAAAAAAGAATCCTTTAATCTATGAGAATCAAGGAAATTATTAAATAACTATTCCCTTCATATTATTTGAATTCAATTTCTTTTCGCAATTTTGGTTATTTTTTGAGTAATCATCTTGAAATGAAAATGACCTTGTAGACAATAGTTCAGAGTCGTCCAAGTTTTGTACTGTATAATCTGCTAAAGGAAGAGTATTATTCTTGAGAAATGTGGAAGACTTTATAAATGAAGATGATTCACTTGGAGAATTATCAGAAGAATCATCAAAGGTACTCACTGAAGATGAGCTTACAAATTTACGAGAAGATGATAAATTTGCACCATTTTCATATTTGAGGTATTTATGACATATAAGTTCCTCAAGCTTAATTTTGCCTATATTGTTTTGGTTCTTGCAATGTATTAGATTCTCCAAATCACTTAAAACCATATCAGTTGTATTTGAAACTGTTGTTGAAACAATATTTGGTGCAGAATCCAATTTACCTCCAAGTTCAATATCAACTCTAGATACTATATAACAAACTATAAGTGCCATTATACATATTAGTAAAAAGAATGCTTCAACTGCAACATATGATTTAAAGGTTGAATGAAGAAATGCAACTTGAATTGGTGTAACAATAAATCCAAAATTTTGTATACATGTTACTACACCGAGAGCAGTACCTAATAAAGTTGGTGGAACACTTAAGCTTATACATGGCCAATAAACTGTAGCAAAAAGTGTATATCCAAATCCAAGTATAGTCACTGATATTGCAGGATGTAATTTAAGCATTAAAGCATGAGCAAGAGCAAGAAATCCAACAGAAATGGTCAGTAATTTACATCTTTCACCAACACGATCAACAATCCATCCCAATATTGGAAGTACTAATACAGAAACTGCATATAATAAGCTCATGATAATACCAGCATATTGTCTTGCAGTAGAAGTTGGAATATCTTTATATTGAGTTTCAACAATTAAAGGTCCTGCAATATAATTAAATGGCATAATTACACTATAAGATAGTAATCCCAATATAGTTAAGTACCAATATAATTTCCCAAGTCCACGTATTTTTCTTCCAACTAAAACAATTCTGAACTTTAATTGACTAAAATATGAACTTTTACTGGTTTTTATTATTTCATTATGAGAAATTAAATCTGCATGACTATTAGTTTTTGTTTCATTAAAGATGTTATCAGTACTTTCATTTGATAAGTCTTCCAAATAATACTTTTTAAGATTTGCAATAACACTAATTCCTCCAAAAACCAATAATACTAATCCCAATAGAAAAGTCCAATAGACTGGGAATAGTGTTGCTATAATAGGAGATACCATATCACTTAATACTGATCCAATTCTTCCAATTGCTAAACATATTGAAAGAGCCAAAGCAACTTCCCAATCTGGAAAGTATCTGATTAAAAGGGAATTGAAAGCAATTAATGATGATTCTGATCCCAAACCAAAAATACATCTTCCAATTAACATTGTAGTTAGGCTTTTCATTCCAAATCCAAGAGTTAGAACAAATTGTCCCAAAACTAGAAATGAAATAAGTACTATTGATAAATAATATAATGAAACCGTATCAATGAGTACTCCTGCTAATAGTGGAAATATTAGATTTGGAACAGATACCAATGAACATAGTGTATTATAATAGTACTCAAATTCTTCTTTACTATATAGGTCTTCAAATGCATCAAAAATAAAAGGTGCAATTGCTGGCAATGTGTCATTACTGTACATAATACCCATAGTAACTAAGCTTATACACACTAATAGCATCCATCTTGCTACAAGTTGTGAGCCATACTCATTATTACTTTCTACAATCTTCATCATTTTGTCTGGAAAAGCTTTAATTTTGACTTAGGCTTTGATTTGCTTAAGTTTTAATTTAATTAAAAGAAAATTAAAGAGAAAAAAAGATACTTTATCATTAACAATAATAAAGTCTTATACTTTAAATATTTGAAATTCTCCTTTTTTCAATTCTTCTAGTCCTTCATTATAAATAAAAGCAATATGTTTTATTATTACTACTTGAATTTGGCTTTGAATTATTTCCTTTTTTTTTCTTTAATATACTTTTGTTCCAAGCCTTTTTAAACCATACAAGTAATAGGGTCAATTTTTATTATTTATATTTAAAGTAAAAAATTCCGATATATTAATAAAGAGGAAAAATTATGGCGATTTTCTTTAAAGCTTGTAATTTGATTAACTACAGAAAGAAATGCCTTTAAAAGATTATCCTCCCTAGTTAATATATTGAAATGATAAAATTAAGATTTTCTATCCTCTATATTAGAAAAAAATTACTTTGATTTTTTCCTTTCTTTTTCTTTAGAATTTTACACTTTGAATTTCTTCTTCCTCTTTATTTTTATTGCTATTATCAATAAATTGTCATTTGCATGAATTGGCGCCAGAAAGTGGCGCCACAAGTTTAGCATGCATGCGATGTATTAAAATAAAGGGTTTAAAGCGGTAACTACGAGAAATAATGGACAAATTTAAATATATTTTAAATTTAAAAAAGAGAAATGAAAAATAAGAATAAAAATATTTTTATGTTTATTTTTCCGATTAGTTTCTTTTTCTACTTAAGAATTATCACTTCAATTTGTTAATGACCAGTGACCTTTTTTCAATATCGCTAATATTTCTCTTTTTATGGTAGATTTTAGTTGAGAAAAAAAAAGTAGAAATAGAAATAGTAAGGAATTCGTTTGAATAGTGGGTAATAAAAATAGCAAAGAAAGTATGAGAATGGTAATTTTAGCAGATTATTGGTTCTAATTAATTTGGTAATTGCTATTAATAAATTAATTTTTGATTTGTGAATCAAGTTCATCATATATACTATCTATATTAAATTCTTGTGACCAATTAGAAACTATGGTAATAGACTCTTTTTCTAATTGATTTTGGTGAGAATGATCTTGAGGAGGGAAATTATAATAAGAAATTTTACCATTAAACCAATCAGTTAAAACAATCATTGCAGCAGAGTTAATATCAGGAATTCCGCCTTTGTTAAGTTTGCCTCTAGATATTGATACGTTTGTTAAAAATTCAGAAACATTATTAAATATAGGTATTTTATATAGTTTAAGTAGAATTTCATGATCAATTTTCTGTAATAATAATGAAATTGGTTCAAAATAATCTTTAACATTTGTTAATTGTACAGTATTTCTCAAAACTTGTGATGGATCTTGAGAATTACCAGTAAATACAACTCCTGGGCTATCAATTAATTTTGTGGTAGAATCCAAATCAATTCTTTGTAGATGTCTAGTTACTCCAGCAACAGCTCCAACTTTAACACAATAACCTCTTTTTAAAGAATTAATTAAAGATGATTTACCTACATTAGGATAACCCATAACACCTATTGTAATGGATTTCTTTGAATTTTTATTATATCTTGAATAATTTTTAATTAAGGACATTAATGGTGAAACACCAAATGCTACAGAACTTGCTTTAATAAAATCATGTGATGCATTTAATCCACTACTTTTTGAATGATTTACTCCAAATTCTGTTGAACTATTTAATGCGGATTTAAATGCTAAAGTTGGATGTTCTCTTCTTAAATAAGTTAACCATTCTTTGACAACATCACCTGGAACCAAATCAATTTTACTTAAAATTAAAACCAATTTTTTTCCTTGGGCAATAATAGATCTTTCTAATTCAACATTTCTAAAACCTAGTGGATCTCTCGCATCCAAAATTTCCAAAACCACATCAGACTCCTCAATTAACTTCCTTAAATCGCGAAGAAAAGCCTTTCTAGATGAATCTGATGATGTTGGATCTCCCAAAGTCTTCATATTAAGCTCTTCTAATTCAGATTTTGATGCCTCAAATGCATTTTGACGGTTAAGTGCACTTTCTACAAAATCAGATAAATTAGCTGGTAATTTAGATACATTTGGATTTTGGGTTTCATTCACATCCATCATAGATTTATTCCCTTTCATTTCTTTAATTAGCTTCTTCTTCTCTTCTCTTTCCTGTTTAATTCTTTCCTTCGCATCATTCATTTCATTCAACATTTGTTCTTTAAATGGCCAAAGATTTGGTATATTTAATTCTTTGGTCCTTCCTTTCTTTCCTTTGATAAATGATGACTTTCTTGCTATCTTTTTCATCTTCTTTTTATGCTGTGAAACTCTTTTCTCTATTTTATATTTCCTCCCAAGAGGCATTCTCTTACTTGTACTTTTCTTTATCTTCATCTTTTCTTTTATTTATAACCTGTTGCTGCAAATCTGTTATTAAATCCAATATATTTTTTAAACTTCCATATAAATTCTTAAAAAATACTAATATTTATAAATATTTTTACTCAATTTTTATTGCCTTCAACAGTCCTTCAACTTATTTCTTAGTAACTTACTACGAATTTAGACCAAGAAAAAAGGGTATAAAGACCAATATGTATAATATATATATTTATATAATTATTTATCTATAATCTATATATTAATATTTACAAATTGTTCTTTTTTAATATTTGCTCTTTTTCTGGTTTTACTATGACATTATTTATCCATATAAAAAATCGTCTTAGCCCGCCTTTTTGAATTGCATTACTAATTACCGGTATAGGAATTTCTTTGTTTACATGCGTCAAAATATTCTAACTAAAAAAAAATTAATAATTTGCATGTGGACAAATTATAAGTGGATAATAAAAAGGTTTAATGTTAAAATTAAGAAAAAACTGTTGATTTAAGTTACAATTAACTCTATTGTAAATATAAATGAATATCAGTATTTTTAAATGAATAAGAACTGATATTAAGTTTAAAAAAAATCAAATAAGATTTTGTGAAATAGTTTCTTGGAGTAATCCAGCATTTTTTAATGTAGTACTTGGGTCAAATTTAATTTCTTTTGGAGGGAATCCAGAGACGAGTTGGTATTCGCCATCAACAGGAGCGCATTCCATAAAAATACAATGTAAATCAGCAATAGTGTGATCATGATTTAATGTAACCACTTTCTTCTGGCCATTATGAAATCTTAACTGTATGTTAGTAGTTGGTTTATTTTTATCAACAGTTACTTGAGCTTCTGATTCAATATTAACTTGTAATGCTGAACTTCTTGTTTGACCAAGTGAATTTCCGGAACCTGAAAACATCTCCATTGGTTTCTTCGGTGGAACATATATTTCAGAACTACGATCATCTACAGCAACATTAATTGTTTGATTGTTCTTAGATCTTTTCCTAAGTTCTTCTGGAGCTACTGAATTTTTTATATCTCTAATAAAAGCTTCATTTTCTGGTATAGAAATATCTCTAAATTCCTCATCATCTATTATAAACCCATTCTTATATAATACTACTTTAATAGCATTTTCTGGAATACCTCTTCCATTACTATTATATTCTCCAGGATTTTCAACTGCTAATCCACTTTATTTTAAATTAAAATACTTTAAATTAAAAAAAAAAAATATTACTTACCTTTTCTCACCACCTGTATAACTATTAGTGATTTTATCATCACCATTATTATTGTTATTTAAATCTGAAAATCCTCTAAAAAAATATTTTTATTTATAATACAACATTTCCCTTTTATTTTTAAATGAACATACTTAATTATTGGCATTTTAATATATTCCCAACTTATTTACTTATTATACCCTCCAAATTCCTTAAACACGAGTAATTTATTTTTTTATTATAAATTATTAATGAATGTTTGTGCTGGAAATATTAATTTCTCTTTCTCTTTCTCTCTCCCCCCCTTTCACATTCTTCCCTCTTTAATTACTACATGTAAATAAATTGGAATTTTGGCGGTCCAAGTAATAATTAACTTGGACTGATAATGCAAAATTCACATTAAGAATCAAAAATTATTAAATTGATAAAAGTTGTGAAACAAGACAAAAATGAAATAGAACTATGGGTTAAATTATGTCTATTAAATTATGGAAATGTATCTAAATGCCCTGAAATATTTAGACGGTAACTTTGCTGTTAGTTACAGCAAGGAAATCAGAGAATTGCTTGTATGGAGAAGGAGTGAAAGAGTATTCCTTCCATAAATCAGGTGTAAGGTAAGCATAAGTGCTCTTTAATGCGGCAAAAATGGCCAACATAAAGTTACCTCTGGTCTTAGTACATCCTCTGGATGAAGTAAAGCAATCCTTAACACCTGCAAATTGGAGCATTTTCTTTGTAGTTGGAGCACCAACAATAGCAGTACCTCTTGGGGCTGGTACTAAACGTACAAGTACTGAACCACATTTTCCACTAACCTTCATTGGAACTGTATGTGGTTCACCAATCTTGTTACCCCAGTAGCCTCTACGTACTGGTACTAATGATAGCTTAGCGGCAATAATTCCACCTCTAATAGCAGTAGCAACTTCTTTTGCACATTTTACTCCAAGTCCAATGTGTCCATTGAAGTCTCCAACAGCAACAAAAGCCTTGTAACGAGTTCTTTGACCTGCACGTGTCTGTTTCTGAACTGGCATAATTTTCATAACTTCTTCAGATAATTGAGAGCTTCCTGAGAAGAAATAATCAACAATTTGGTGTTCTTTGATTGGCAATGAGTGTAGATAGATTTCCTCAATAGAATTAATCTTTCCATCACGGACCAAACGACCTAGTTTTGTTACTGGTACCCAACTTTTGAGTTCATCTTCAGCTGGTGATGCTCGACTTCTACCGCGTGGTCCCTTTCCACGGCCACCTCTGTCACCACCTCTTGATCCAAATCCTTTACCAAAACCACCTCTTTCTGAAGCTAAATATAAGTAATCAATAGAATTCAAGTTAATTAATATTCATTATAGATAATTCTATAGATAGACAAGATCAATGATAGTTGCATTTAACAAGGAGTTAAGTAACTCATTAAATCATAAATTCACTATCTCGTCCATCTACTATTTATTATTAAACATACCTGACATGTTTCTATACTCTTATATATTAATACAAACTTCTTCTAGATATATTACTTTCAAAATATACTCTTGTATTAGAATCTACTCAAGATTTTTCGTAATGAATAAATCTCAAATTTTTTTTCTCCAAGAGTTTAAAATTACTTAATTATTGGCAATTTTATTCTTTATTTTTTCCTTATAAATTATGAATAAATAAATAAATATTTATATATTTATTTAATTGAAATTAAGGTTATATTTATAATCTATTTTATTTGACTTTTTACTATTTTGTGCTATATAAAGTTAATTTGAATTAATTACCCGCAAAATGTATTTTGTTTTAAAATAATTAATTCATTTTCTATTCAAAAGTCAAATAATACTTTGATAATTTAAAATTAACTTATTTTGAACTTTTTTTTATTCAATTTTTATTTTTGACTTGAATTATTTTTTTTATCAAATTTTACGTCTCAATAATTTTTGATTATTTATACTATTATTTCTATTTATTAAAATTATTATATTAATATATTATATATGTCCTCATTCATTTTTTTATTTTCTCTTTCTACTCTATTTCTGTCTCAAATGCTATTAAAATACAGAGGCGGGCGTCTTGTCTTCTGGGCGGCAAATCAGTGAAGGTACCGATATAAATAAATATTTTCTCTTCATTAAAATAGAGTAAATTGAAGAATAAATTGTAAGAAATCACAATTCTAAATATGAAAATATTAAATTAGGGATAGTCTAAAAAGTGTATTTAAGTTATTTTGAAAATCTTGTCAAGGTGAAAATTTGTTGATATTTAGCAATATGCATGATATGCATGTATGCATGCATGTAAATAAATTTTTGAAAAATGAAATACAAATACAATAAATAAATAAATATAAAAATTAAACAACTCTATATATAAACGAACAATATCTATTTGAATAAAACACTTAGTGATTTTGAAATATGATCAAAACCTAGTGAATTATCCGTATCTCCCTTAATAAACTTAAAAAATTGATCTTTATTGATCTGTTGATTTTCTCTCTGTTTTAAAAGTCTGATCTTTGTTTTTTGATCAGAAGAACATATTGGACACTGATCTTGTTGTAATAAACAATATCTATGAAATGAATGATCACATAAGAAATGAATTATTGGTAATTCCAAAGGTAAATGACATTGGTTACATCTTGAAGTATTTAATATTTTAGGCATCATCTTCAAGTCTTTGATTTCTTTCTTCATCCTATTAATCTCATTTATATCGTTTAATGAATTCCTATTATTTTCTGAAAGATTCTCATTATTATAATCAGAGTATAATGCTAATATTGGTTTAATTATCTCAAAAGTTAATGAATTAAATCTTTCATCTGATGAAATATTATCATTTACCAAATACTTTGACAAAATCTCCAAAATTGATAATGGAGATATTAATTTTAGTGAATGAACGTTTTCTAAAATCGCCTTAAGATATTCTATTAATTCAATATTTTCTTTCATATTTGTATTCTCTGATAATTTCTTTATAACCAAACATAATGATTCTTGCCATATAAATGGGTCCTTATTACCAAATAAACTACAGAATTCTATCAGATCTTTAATTTCACCTTTTTTTATTAACTCAGTAATTGCAAATTGATGTAAATTACAATGTTGTGAAATATAAAATACACCTGAAATATATCTATAATATATACAAATACACAAAATTGAATGCCAATTCTCTGAATTATCTATTCTTATTAATCTTTCTAATATTAATTTAGCCCCATATCTCAGATTTTGGTTCTTGTCTTAAAGATACTTGAAGTATATGAATACATAATTCTACTGATATCTTTTCAATATCTTCTAATTCTATTTGTAATTTCTTCCCTTCATTATTTAATACATCCCAAGCCATTTCTAATAGTAAATGATCATGATTTACAAATATTGGTAAAAATACATCAATTGGCATATTATTTTCTATTACCAAATTTTTAATAAATTTAGTTGTTTGTTTTTGAATCTTATTAATCAAAATTGGTCCATATTTTAATATTAATGATAGTTTTTGTGGCTCATCCAAATTAATATCTTCCAAATACTCTAATGCTTCAGATGGAGATCTTCTATCTTCCAATTGAATTTGCATGTATTTATCATGAAATTGAAATCTTTCTGCAATATTTCCAGCCATTTCAAATTTATTATAATTTCTACACATATCAATCGCTGTTTCTACTTCATAATTATCAATTTCTTCGTTTAAATTCCTATTTTGAAGAAAATCCATAATATCTTCTAATCTATCCAATTGTGCAAATAATCTGTAAAGTAATGTTATATGATCTTTTGCAATAGGAAATCTGGAATCTTCACTATTTGTAAGATTAATAGCATTCTTAGTAGATTCTTTTCTTCTAAAAATTAATACACATTCCTTTAAATATGTGATTGCTTCATCAAATCTATTAGCTTGTAGAAAATTATGTATTACATGACTGGTATCTCCAGAAAAGCTATCTAGACAATTAAGATAACTGTTTAAAGCTCCCGAATAATCTTTTCTAATATTACAAAGCCAATCACCATATGCTCTTTGGATCTGAGAATATATAGAATTGGAGACATTTCCATTCTTAGCTAAGATTAGAGCCCAATCATAAAGGTTTTTACTGATTAAGATTTGAATTCTTTCAAATAGGTTAAGTTCCTCCAAGTGAAATAATAGATTTGGCATAGTAATATTTGTATGAGTAATATATGAATTATTAGTACTATTATTAGTATTACCAGTATGATTAGTATTAGAAGAAGAATTAGGTAAAAGAATATTACTTTGAATTCCTTGTTTTCTTTCTAAAATTGTATGATCAAACTTATTAATCATATTTGTGTTAGTAATAGAAGTAGAACCTGAAAGTACATTATTTCCAGAACAGAGGACAAATAACATATTAAGTCCTTTAACAATATGTGAAACATTTTTAAATTCACCAGTATAACATATACATCTTAATTCTGGGAGGTAATTACATATAGTAACATCACATAATGTTGTATTAACAGTTTCAATTTGTTCTCTGGAATTATTTGAATAATATTCTGATGAGATGTTAAGAGGAGAACTAACTAAGACCAGATAATTCTTGAAAGTTGAGAGTATGATAGGATTTCCATGATTAGTTGGAAGAGCAGAACAGTTACCATTAACTGGATGATAACAAAACAAGCCTTCTTCTCTAAATACTACTAAGACATCACGTACTTGTGAGATATCATCAGTCCATGAATTTAGTATTGAGCTACAATTAAGTCTTGCACCTCCCATTGTATCACTGTAAATAAGCTTTGGGAATTTTGTATTAACTCCAATTTCATAAGAAATTATAGAATTTTTTGTAGAAATCATAATGTAATATTCTTCTTTTGTATTAGAAGATATAAAATGAATTCCTGTACATGGTTCAGATAATTCAATAAAATGGCTTGAATATGTATCAACACCAAAAAAATCTCCATATAATATGAATACTCCAAAATCATCAACAGTTCCTAAACCAACAAATTGATTATCAGAACATGTTTCAAATACAGTGATTCCTCTTTCACCTAATTCTTTATATATTGGAACCTCCTGATAATTTTCAAGTCGTGAACTTAAAATGTTGCCATCCAAACAATCATATAGCTTTAATTTCCACATATTATTTTCGTCCATTCCAATAGTTATTAGGGTATTTTGGGAATACTTAATGTCAAAAACTGTTATATCATATGCCTTCCAGCTCTCAATTATACTCAGGAGTCCATCCCGAAGCCCAACCTCGTAGATATAACCATCTCCTGTGCCAAACCAGAGAGAATTCTCGTTTCCTGAGCATGTAATAAATGAACCTAGTCCTAACTTTTCAAAATCAAGAGTTGAACTAAAATAGTTTTCCCCTTCAACAACTTTCTTTTCAAAAAAAGGGAAGTATCTAAAACTCTCCATAGAGCTCTGAAAAATTTCTTTTACTAATATTACTGAATTAATTTCCTTAACTTCTTCCCACAATTTAATATGCACATTTTTTGCCGCCAAATCCCCCTCCACGTCATTTTTAACTAAAATAAAAATTTTAATATTATAAGGTGCATGCAGGGAAAATTATGCTAGAGCGAGTGAATTAAAAAAATGGATATAAATGGCTTAAAATAAAGTTCAGCAAGTTTATCTATTGTTATATTAATATGAATTCTCTGACATATTTTTAGTAAAAGAAAGAAGTTTACATAAAATGCAAAAATTCAAAATTAAGTAAAATACTTGTAAAATATAGAAACCTTTACCAAGAAAAATCTAAGAATAAAACTAACTAAAGAAAGCAATGGCTTGAACTTTATTAATCTGATTTTGGTGTCAGATCTAAAAAAGAGTTCCTCATTACTTCCGTATTAACTTTTTCAAATTCAAGGCTAGAATATAGCTTCTTAGCAATATGGGATTCCACAGTTAAATCAATTCGACCACAATTAAATTTGTTTTTGGCATCCTCAATAATCTGCTTACAAAGTAATCTTCCAAGTCCTCTGTTTCTATACTCTTTTGAAATTATTACATGCTCTATTCTGGAATCGTTTTTTCTTCCTAAATGAGGAATAATATAAAAGCCAGCATATCCTACAATTCGACCATTTTCAGTATCTACCAAGCAGTAAGGATGGTATGTATTATATCTAAACCTTTCTTCTGCTTGTTCTCTACTCAGAGTTTCAGTACATCTGGTGACATCACAAATTAGGTTTCTTAATTCAAAATAATCATCAATTGTAGCCTTTCTTACTTCAAAGGAAGAGATCATATTCTCAAAAAATATCACCTACCTTACGTGATATTATATAAAGTTCTTCGATTTTTTTTATCTTAATTTTAAATTATCATAATTTCATGCATTTAAAAAAATATTAACTTGGGCGGGCTCTGTTATAATTAGTAATTCCAAAATTCAAATTTATTTATATATATTAAAGGCGATCGAAAATTAAGAATCATTTTTTTCTTCTACCAATAACACCCATTAAAATTGGAAATACTAGACCTTTTGTGGTAAATCTGCACCTATATATTTATATATATTTATATTAGAAATTGCTTGGCGAAAAAAAAAGATCTTGAAGTTTTATTTAAACACATCCTCAATTTAAGTAGGGGCCTATGAAATAAATGTTGAATACTTTTGATAAAGTAAAAGTAAGAAATTCTGAATTAAATTCTCATAGAAGAAGTAAAACATTTCCAGTAATAAGTCATACTTATCATTCCAATAGTAGTCGTGGAAGAAATGTTATAATAACAAATACAAATACATTTAAGAAAAGCTTTACCTACCTATTATTATTGGCATTAGTGGGAATAATTATTATTGATTTTATATTTAGAAGATTTGGAGCACTAACTTTATTTGATAATATAACAAATATTACATTGGATAAAAAGCCTTTGGAAGGTGAATTTACATTTAAAAATGTAAATAACATATTTCAAACTTCAGATATTTTAAAAACGAAACGTATATCTCTTTCTCAAAAGAATAATGGTATTAGTGTTATAACTATTAAACATATTTTAAAGAATTCAACTATTTCAGAATTAAATTCTGATTTAATTTTATTTACAAGAGATGAGCATAAAAACACAAGCCTTCAAAGAAGAATAATGAAGGATATAGAAAAGGGAGTAATAGATGATACAGTTGGACTAATGGTATTGCTATTAAAACATAAAAGAATTGCATCAGAATCCCCTTTTTATTCAATAATAAGAATTTTACCATCAGTAAAATGGTTTAAGAATAATGGAATCTTTTCAATGAATAGAAAAGATTTTGATGTAGCATCATATGGAACAAGTATGGAAGGTATTTATGAATCAATTGAGAAGCATTGCAAATTAGCGACTTCCTATATTTATTCATCAATAATTAAACGTGAATTCGGAATTCCCCAGTCTGTAGATTATTTGAATGGCCCTCCAATAACTCAATATGATATACAATGGGCATATATGATAGTCAGATCATATTCAATAGAAATTGATGGTGGCCTTGCTTTTATTCCATCACTAATATTTATTAGAAAAACTGATAAAGAATCAAATTTTGAAATAGTTTTGGAGAAATATACGAGAAATCAAGGTGTAAATAATAATACCGAGAATTTTGAAGGTGAAAGATTTGGGAATAATACTAGTATAAGTCAGGTAATTAAACTAGTTTCAAAGAAAAATATATTTAAAGGGGAGGAGATACTTTACAAAGATGATAAAAGTTTGACAGATTCAGAGATATTTATAAGTAGAGGACAGTGGTTATTGAATTCTCATAAAATGATCCTTCCAATAATTTTCCCAGAAAATATTTTGATGAATAATAGTCAAGAATCTTTTGACAATCATCAAAAGATATCAATTAGGCATTTATATTCAAATAGTACTTTATCATCAGATATATCAATTAATAGTAATATAACAAATATATTACTTAAAAAATTCGATTGTTCTTTAGGAACAATACACAATTTTCATTTTGAAGAAAATAATGCTATTAATAACAAGTTCACATTTTGTTTAAAATTATTATCATACATCAAGCATAATTCAGAAATACAAACTTTGTTGAATATTGATCCATATCAAATATTAAAGCCATTAGAAAGAAAAATTGAAATAGATGCAGCTTCTATTGGTATTTCATTAATTCAAAGTAAGATAGATAAGTTAAGATCATCTACAGCCAATATTATAAATCATTTTGGACATAAAAGTATCCATCAACTTCCGATAATTAAAGTTAGAGAAGCTGAGATGATTATTCTTAGAAATATAATTAAAAACCTTCATGATTGGTATTATATAGTTAGTGATATTGATACTTACGAATCATATTATTATTATTTGTTACAAAATTAGTTATTGTATTAGTGAAAAAAATGTTTATATATATAAATTAATATTTCTTTTTATTTATTATAATAACATTGTGGAAAAATTATTATTACTACACGTGTCTTGATTTATGTGGAAATGCATGCAACAAAAAAAAAATACATGTAATACCGGTAATGTGTGACTTAGTGTTTTATACATGTTAATTTGAAAAAAAATGAATTAAATAATAATATAAATATTATGATAAAGATAAAATTAATTAGTTTTTAAATTAAAAATTTAGCAATAGTAATGTGTTATAAAGCTGACAAAATAAAGCATGGGTTATATTAAAATCAATATCATATTCAAAATAATTTTTAATATTATTCCAGAATTTTGATAATGATTTTTCATAAGAATCAGCATCTTCAATTATTATAAAGTTATTATTTTTGATAATGAAAATAGTCTCGATGATGATCCCATGGAGAATTTGGGAAAACCAGAATGAAATAGGTTTATTGAAAACAATTTTTGTACAATCAAGATCGAAATTTTTGAGAATATAATAATTATTGGACCACTTTGCAAAAATTTGTGACTTTTCAGAATTTTTAATTGGAAATTGAAGTTCAGAAATTGCTGATTTTCTAACATAATTGGAATTTTGAAATTGAGGTTGGAATAAAATATTACAAAATTTGAATAACTTTATTAAGTTTAAATGCATAAAATCGATGAATTTGCCAATATGTATTTTTTCCCCACTTTTAAGATCATTCTGATCATAAATTTCTTGTATTATGGCATGAACATTCCAAATTACGAAAATATTAAGAAACAAGATTTCAAATCGATTATATAATATTCTTACAATTTGCATGGTGGCATCATCTTCGTAAAAGCTATTATTTTTGAGGTTTGTTGGCGATTCATATTTAATTTTATCAGAATTAAATAAATCCAGAAATTCAATACTATCTATTGAATTTTTAATTGCACTTTTATCATCATAAAAACATTTGTAAAAGTATGAAATGCATGCTGGAAGAGCATTATCTCTTAAATATCTTGTTAAGATAATAATAGATAAAAAGTAAATGGCTTTTTGTTTATAATTAACAAGTGAAAATTTTTCAACAATCCAATCTTGGTTATTTAAGTCAAAAATATTATTACCATTCAGACTATATTCAAGCTCAAGATTCATCTTTTCTATCAATTGATCAAAATTTTCAATGGAATTAAAATTAAGATCACTATTTTTAATATTATTAAAAAATACTGAATTAATATATAATATTGAATTTGAAATAATTGATTGAAAAAAATCTTTGATCACTTTTCTCACAAGGTTTTCACAAATTTCAAAGTCTATATTAATTAATTCCTTATAGTTCTTAATAATATTATATAATTCATCATTAATCAATTTGTTAAATAATTGTTTATTGATTTCAATAAATAAAGTCTCAATATCAGTATTCTGCAAATTAATTACAAGATCAAATAAATTATTCCAAATTTCTTTAATACTCAAATCAAAATTTTCAAATTTGAGAAAATCACTTAAAATATATTTTTTCCATTCAATGAATTTTCTCTTAATAATATTATCATTGCTATCATAATATTCATCATCAACTTCAATATTATTATTTTCAAAGTTATTTTTGGTATTTATTACAATATATTTAAATTTGTCTGAAGAAAAAGATGGATGTTTATGGAAGTTTGTTAATGATAAAGTTTTTAAAAGTTCCTTAATTGACTGGTTGAGATATTCAAATCCTTGTAAAATTGGTTGCATATTTAGTTCAAATTTTGGATTCTTTTTCTCATAATTAAATATATGTCCAAGTAATTCAATAATTTTTATGAATGAAACTTCAAACAAGTTTTTTAAAATGGAAGATGGTATTATTGGATCAATTTCATCTTTATTCAATTCTGATATTATGAAATTAAGAGGGATAAATATTTCTTGATATGATTGTTTACAAGTGTTTGAAAATATTTTAACTTTATCATCAACTTTGGAACCTTCTAAATTTTCAAGTTGTTTAATAACAATTTCATTAACAATATCTTGAAATAAATTATTAATATTTGAAATCAAATCATTGGTAAAATCAATTTGTTCACTATTTAATGAAATATATGATTTAATGATAATACTAATACTTGGTAATATTGAATTCTTATTAATATTTACAAGTATTTGCTTTTTTAAAGTATTTATCGTTTTTTCAAAAATTTCATTGCTATTTCTTAATATTTCTTGGAATTCTATTTTAAAATCATCATCGTTAGAAAGTATTTCAAGTGGTTTTTTCCATTTATTATACATTTTAATTAATGATTCATAATCTTGCATAGAGAAATAATCTTCAAGAATTAAATGGAAATTCCTTAGTTCAGAAACTATTGTAAATAGTTGATACTGGGTCAAATACTTTTCAAGGTTTTTATTATTTTCATTGGTGAAAATATTATTTTTAATTTCTTGAAACTNTTCATTCACAAGATTTTTGTTATTTTCAACAAAATTAATAATTTTATTTGAATTTAAATCTGATAGGTCATTACAATTGGTATGATTACTACAAAGAATATTTTTATCAAGAATATTTGAAATAAACTTGAGCTTTTTATAATTGGAATGAATAAACTTTTGCATCTCAGCTTGGTAATTTTGAATCATTTTATTTAATTCTTTTCTAATCAAAAACAATTCCTTAATTGTTTTTGTTTCTAAAATATCATTAAAAATCTTATCAACATCGATATCTTTCTGGGAAAAATCTATGTTTAAAATACGATCGTCCTCAATTTCATCACTTCCAGTAACATTGTTGGTAATTAATTCAGTATTATTTGCTAATATTTCATCCCCATAATATGCTTGAAGTTCATCTTTAATACTTTCTCCGTGGTCTTTCATTTAATTATTTTTTGATATCATAAATTCAGTAATTTATCTATAATATATTGATTGAGAATCATAAGAAATTAACTTTTTTTTTAAATAAATGTGTGTACAAAGAAAATAAAGTAAATGGTTTGGCGCCAACTAAAGTATCGAATTTATGATAAATAAAAAAGATTTGAAAAGAAAAAATTATTGCAGATTTTTACTAAAATGTTAAAAATAGTTACAGTTATGAACRAMMYMTAATGCCACTTTCTTCTTAAAGATTTATTTATTGAAGACATATCTCAAATTATTAAATATTAAAAAGAAAAATTTATGTTAACAAATTACTTAATAATTCAATAGTTACTTATTATATTGACAATTAATCATATTAATGGTTTAATCAATATGATTTACATAATGTAATTAATTACGGATAAATTGATGGGAAACAACGAACTTTTAAAAAAAAATTATTTAAAAAAAAAAAAAAAAAAAAAAAATTATTAAGTTATACTTTGACATAATCCTCGTAAAAATGCAAAAAATAAAGAATAAATTGAAGGAAATAAGTTATAAATAAGAGCGCCAAAATTTTAGATCTCTGTAAATATTGGAATGAAAAATTCGTGATTAAAAAAAAAAATATATATATAAGGAAAAATTTTTTAAATAATAATACCGAGAAATTGAGCATTGAAAATTGTTATTTAATATTTTGTCAGTATAAGACTGTTAGATAATCATCAAGCTTGAGATTTTTACTTAACCGTTGACCAATTAACAAAAATTTGAAGAAAGTAAATCAGAAAAAGTATTAAAAAGAGGAGATATTCCCAATATGAGGGTTGGGAAAATAGGTAAATCACTATTAATATTGGTACTATCATTGTATTTCCTGATATTGAGTTTGGATTTATCATTTATTAATGGAGATAATTTTGGAATCGGTATAAAATTAGTAAAATGTGATTCAGAATTTGAAAAAAATAAAAGTGAAGGCTCAGAAAGTCTTGAACTTGGATTGGAATTGTTAAAAAATACAATAGGAAAAGCAAAAGTTGAATCAGGAAATGGATTTGGTGATAAAAATAAAGAGTTATCAACGATGGATGGATCAATAAAGAGCACATTAACTGAATCAGAAAATTTTGATGATTCAGAAAAAAGTACTAGTGGTAGTTTTGGTGGAGAGAATTTTGAAAAAGATGATTCATCTGTATCAGAAGATTCAGCCAATAAACTAGGATTTTTATCTCAAAGTTTAGGACCTACTTTTGGCCGTGATGAAAATAGTAATGATTCTGAAGTAGATTCAGCAACAGCAGATAAAGTTATTAAAGATAAAATGAAGAAAATAAAAGAATTTGATTATTCCAGTAGAGAAAGTGAAGAAGAAGAAGATGATGATGATGATGACGATTTTGATATAAAAAAGAATAATAATTTAAATCAAGAGAAAAAGAATATGTCAATAAATAATTCTAATCAAAAAATGGTTAATAATGGTCCAAAATTGATATTTAATAATTTAAATGAACCAAAGACTGGATTAAATAATTATTCTAATACTAAAACAAATGTTAATAATAAAGACAACTTACCTACTTTTTATTATCCTGGAGGTACTGGGATATCTCAACCTGATATCTACAATTTACCTTTTGGTACAAATTCAGCATTTTCTGCAAATCAGAATGTAATTCATCCAAAACCAACAATGAAAATGAATAATATTCAACAATCTGGTGGGATTGCTATTAATAATGTTGGTTTTGTTAATCAAAGATCACTTTCTACAAATCAAATTCAAAATCAAAATGTTATAAAATCAATGCCTAAGTCACAACCAAAAACAGTTATATTACAAACAGTACCTATAACACAGCCAAAACCTAAACCAAAACCAAAACAAATAGTAACTCAAACAGCACCTAAACAACAACCAAAAACAATTTTAATACAAACAGTACCTATAACAAAACCAAAACCAAAACCAAAACCGAAACAAACAGTAACTCAAACAGCACCTAAACAACAACCAAAAACAATTTTAATACAAACAGTACCTATAACACAACCAAAGCCGAAACCGAAACTAAAACCAAAACAAAATGTTATAAAATCAGTGCCTAAGTCACAACCAAAAACAGTTATATTACAAACAGTACCTATAACACAGCCAAAACCTAAACCTAAACCGAAACAAATAGTAACTCAAACAGCACCTAAACAACAACCAAAAACAATTTTAATACAAACAGTACCTATAACACAGCCTAAACCAAAACCAAAACCAGTTATGACTCAAGCTGTACCAGTACCACAACCAAAACCAGCTATGGTTCAACCTGTACCTGTACCTATGCCTATGCCTATGCCTATGCCTATGCCTATACCACAGCAAAGACAAATTATGGCTCAACCTGTACCCGTACCTGTACCTGTGCCACAACCAAGACAAACTATGGTTCAACCTATAACTGTACCTGTACCACAGCCAAGACAAACTATGGTTCAACCTGTAACACAACCAAACACCCTCATGCTATATACAGTACCTGTAAGAAAGACAAGACCAATTAAAGCGCAAACAGTACCTAAGCCACAACCAAAAACAATTATATTACAAGCATTAACAAAAGCAAAACCTAAACGAACTTCTTCACATCAAACTAATGCAGCAAACATCATTTCAAACAATACAAAATTAAGAAGAAATGAACCTTTCTTATTAATTAAAGATCCATCATTAAGATATGGACCAAATGTTAAGAGAAAAACTCCACGAAAAAGGATAATTCCTATTTTCATTAAGAATAGAACTCCAAGAAAAGCTTCAAATAATATACTAGAATCTGATATTATTACAAAAAAGAAATCAAAGGTATCTAACCCTAAAGGCGAAGAATCTGAAATAGAGGAAAGCGATAATGATGACAATAATGATGATAGTGACGATAGTAGTGATGACGATGATAATGATGATTATATTAAGTTAATTCGTGTTCATAAAAAATCTAAACAAAACAATAATAAGAGAAATGTTAAATATATATATAAAGATATTATTCATAAACCCAAGTATATAAATGCAAACCAATTACAAAATGGGCGCGTAAACTCCCACATGCAAGGCCAATATTTATCGCATGCAAATAATAATATGTCAGGCCAGAAACCACAATATGGTATACCAATGTTCCCTATGGCGCCAAATCCTGGTCAATTACAGAATGGCCAGAGAATGATAAATCAAGGTATGAGAGAAAGTGATGATGATATGGGAAGTTTTCAAAGTAATTCAATTAATGCCTATAAAGACACTCAGCCTTGGTATCTTCAGTCAACATTTATTTTCTCATTTGTTGGTATAATATTTTTATTAATTGCTGGTGCAATTGCAATATTTTATATTGCAGCTTAAAAAAAAAAGTTCAAACAAAATATTTATTAATTTCACTAATACAGTAATAATAATGATCAAGATAATATAAGGTATCAATATTCAAGAATTGTAAAGGTTTATTTGATTCAAGGGAATTAATTTTAATATTTTTAATGAAAAGGGAAGTATTAGAAACAATTAAAGGTTTGTTTCCTTATTTGTTAATTATTTTAAATGAATAGAACTATAATAATTAGAATAAATTAATTTAAAAAAAAGTGAAATACTAAAAATAGGAACGAATAGCTCAAGGGTTAAAGATTATTTAATTATGTAACAATATAATAAAGAAATATCAGAAGTTAATTATTGGAGTGAGTATGAATAGTTTTATAAGCTCAATAAAAATGTTTTTTCTTTTTTTTTTTTTTTCTTGAATGCTATGAGTTCCAAAATAGTTCATATAATCTAAAAAGATAATATAAATGATAAATTATGAATATATTAGTAATGCAAATAATGACTTTAACAGCAGAAAGATTTAGAAAAAATATGATTTTTCTCTCTTAAATGGAAATGGAATTGGAATCGATTTGATAAATATAATTAGATCGATTTTCCTTTATAGGTATTTTATTACTGGAGAATTCCGAATTGTAATTATTATGTTCAACTAGAATAGACAATAGAGACTTAGCCTCATTATATTTATATTCTAATTCGGAATTACTCTTTTCCAGAAATGTAATTCTTTCGTGAAGCTCTTTAAGCTTCGATTTAGCAACAATTAAGGTATTGTTAACCTCTTCATAATATATTTCAGACTTATGCTTATATTCTTCATATTCTTGAACAGTTTTTTTTAGTTTGTAATTTTCCTCTTGAAATTGTTGAACCTGTATTGTATATTTTTCTTCAAGAAGTCTTTGGCTATTTATATTTGATTTGCTGATATTGTAAATTTCTTTCCTCAGTTTGTTAATTTCATTTTTGTAACTCTCACAACTCTTGCATTCATTTGACATTTCCAATTTATCCATTTAAATCAATAAGTTTGTATTTATTATACACGTAATATATTACATAAAAAATTCAAAATGATTCTGGCCTAATAGTTAAATAATCAAGGTTCTTCATTTCATTAAGTCAAGTCCACCTAGATATTATTGCCACACTCTTAATCTTCAAATGAAAATAGTTAGCTTTAATTTAGCCAGGAAAATAGATTTGTCCTAGTATTGGAGTTTAAAAATGTCACATTTAATTATTTTAAGTCAGCCCCCAGTTACCGCCTGCTTACGTGGTTGGCGCCACAATGTGCATGCATTTAGGGGTACTGTATGACCACATGGTAAAATAAGAGGAATAAATTCGCAATAAATTAAGTTTGACTATTTTAAAGGAATAAACTATAATTAATTGAGAAAGAACAAGAATCTATAAGGGAAGAAAAAAGTTATGTAATCATAGAGTAGATGAATTACCTCTATAATTTATGAGAATTTCTATATTACTACTAATGTTATTTAACAAGGAGTGGGTTGCTGGAAAAAAGGTTCTTGAAGAAAATAAATTTGTATCGTCTTGTCTTATATTATCCCTGCCATTCAAATGTTTCAGGGGGAACCATTTCTTCCGATTTTCCATTATCATTGTCGGACATTCTCTCATCCTCATTATTTTCCTTCTTTTCTTTGGATTCTTCTTCCTCTTTTGTAGTTTCATTCTTCACTTCGGAAGTAGCACTATTATCTTTATTGGTATCTTGTCCAACAGTAAAGACATACTCTTCTTGTTCCAATGGCGTATTATCATTTAGTATGATAAATCCAGACTTTTGTAAAGGAAGAACAGGTGAGTACCTAGAGTTGGGAATCAACTCCAAAAATTGTTCTTGTGGTTTTATTACTCTAAATGGATTGTTTAGTACAAAAGAGCTCGATTCTTTATCAAAATCATTCTTATTTCTTGAATCATCTGTATCTAAGGTCATCTCAACCTCTTCTTTTTCTATCTTTTCATCAATATTCATCTCGGTGTCTGCTCCATCTTTCAAATTATTTCCAGTTTCATTACTACTTTTCTCTTCCTCAACTACCTGTTTTGAAGTAGATAATGGAGAAGAGGAGCTATTGCTATCTTTATTATCATTTGTTGTGTCGGTGCCAGTGGCCTTTTGCTTTTTTAATTTCTTCTTAGAAGCAGTAGAAAGTACGGCAGTGACAACAACCTTCTTATCTTCAATCTTATCAAGAGAGAAGGACTTTGGATAATCAAATTTCTCTTTAGACGAGTTACATTTCATACTAAAGCTCTTTGGTACCCTAAACTGATCATCCAACCCCACAATACAAGTTGGGACATATGATAGAGAAATACAGTGTACCAGAGGAAACCAAAACCAAAACTGGAAAAATAAAGAAAAACCTGCCGCTGATTGTGGGCGTAAACTCTCTCCATTTCTTGAAAACAAAGAAGCTTTGACATTTCTTCCTCCCGAATCCATCAAACCTAAACCCAATATGGCGCCAAATCTGGTGGCTATATGCTCATGCTTATCAGTTGCCGCCTTAATCATTTGTTGACGTGTGCATGAAAGTTTGTCATTAGAGGATTCGTTTTGCTGCATTAAAAGGAGTCCGAGCCCTATATATGCAGCTTGCCTGACAATATCAGATGAATCAGTAGTCATGGATTTGAGAATTGCTGTGACTTTGGGTGATTCCATTCCACAGCAGGTAATGCCTAAAGTGAGGGCAGCAGCATATCTGACATGTGGGTTATAACTGTCGCATAATAAAGAAAAAACTTGAGGAATTTGTTGAGTATTTCTACACATAACCAGACCTAGTGCAAATACTGCAGCTCTTTTATTATCATCAGAAAGCTCTGAAACAATTATTTGTAGTAGCTTCTCCATTGCAAATTGGTTTCCAGTTCCACAGTAAGCAAGTCCAAGAACATGCATTGCTCCATATCTAATAAAATGCTCACTGTCAGAGTTTAGTTGTTGAAAAAGCTCATCTGCTTCCTCTCCGCCTCGAGAGTACATTACAAAACCTAAAGCAACAGAGCAAGCTCTTACAATCTTCTCGTGTTGGGTATCTTTTGCATATGAAAGTAAGTCCCCTATTGTTTTTTTGCATCCAGATCCAAACATAACTAATCCAATACTATAGGCTGCAGCTTCCCCAGCAACAGCATTATCCATATATAATACATTACGTAATTCATCATATAGTTCTGCGTCACATGATCCAAAACCCATTAATCCTAATCCCAAGCTTGCTCCATGTTGAAGAACTTCATTTCTTTGAGGATTCTTCAGTTTTTCCAAAAGGTATTCTCTAGACTTTTGATCCATGTAACCTGCATTTATTAATCCAAGAGCAAAAAATGAACCACCTTCACTATATTGACCCCCTAAAGTATTTCCGCTATTATTCGAATTTGTACTGTTGGTATTTCCACTACTTGGCAAGCAAGTAGAAAGCACTTTCAATGCTTCTTTGATATGCCCCATATGAATAACTCCTAATGATGCAGCAGTTGAGAATCTTGACCAATGAGTAGCTTTTCCAAGCCATTCTAAGTTATTTCTAAGAAATACATCGCAAGTAGTGCCAGCTTGCATTAAACCATGAGACATTACAAGAGCTGTATGTGAAATTGTTGATCTTTGATCACAGTTATTTTTGATGTGTTCCAATATTCCAAGATCAGGTTGGTTATTTAAATGAAGGAATCGTAAATTCAATTCAGAAACTATTTCTCCTGTAAGAATACTCTTCACTTTTACTAGTTTATTATCATTATTATTTGGATTTTGATTCTCAGTTTTCACATCTTTGCATTCTTCTTCTCCCTCTTTAGAAGAATTTGTGATCATACCAATCAAATAAAGATCAATCTTATTTATTACTTCCTTCAATAAAGAAATATTTTCGTAATCTTTGATGATAAATGCGATTGAATATGCTTTGGAAAAATTCTTATTTGAATTATTTGCAAGATTTATCAGAATATTAGAAAGTTTCTCACTATCTTTAATTTCACAAAGACATTCACAATAAGTTCTTAAGCATGGACTATCTTCAATACACTCAGCTTTATCTTCAATCAACTTAATAAGTATTTTATAACTTTTCATACGAAAATCATTTGAATCTAAGTAACGAATTAAGTTTAGACATTGATCACAAAATTGACCCAAATTCTCGATATTGATTATTTCTAATACTTGTTTTAAGATTTTTATCAGTAAATCACTTCTTCTTGCTTCTAATACAATTCCCATTGCATTCAAAAATTTCCCATTGGAAGTACTTCTAGAAATTAAATCAGATACTATTTCTTCTAATCTTGGATCTAGTTCATTAATATTTATATCAGTATAAGTATCAGAATCTGAATTATTATTGATATTATTATAATGAGTCTTACATACTTTAATAAATTCATCAATACATTTAACTACCATTGATTCTGAGAATGAGCTATTTTCTAATGGATCAAATAATCTGTAACTACTTAATAGATACCTTAAAGCTTCGTCATAATCTTCCATATGAAAGTATATCTTAGAAGCTAAAAGTGCTGCTTGTTCTCTATTTGGGAACATTTCATCTTCAAAACAACTTTCTATTGAACCTAAATATTCTGCCATCTCATACCAATGCCCATCAACTACTGTATTCAGCTCTCTTAAAGCATATTCTTTTAACTCTACAGAATCATCATCAAGTAATAGTGCATAGCCTGATACTGAGCTTAGTCTTCCCATACCATTTAATGAGACTGAGTCAGTCATTACTTGTGTCATCTTTCTCTTTTCTTTCCTTTCCTTTCCTTTTTCTCTTTCTTTTCTTCTTCAAATAATTACTTATGAACTTTGTAAATACTTTAAGTTTCTTACTTGTTTATTATTTTAATTTATAAATATTAATTGTCTTTTAACACATACAACAGATATATCAAACAATCCACTTTGTTGATAATATGTGTGTGTGATTACTTGGATTATTTATATATTAAATATATATAACTTATTGATTAATTGTTGGAAATTCAACTAAACTGAAAAAAAAAAACGGTTTATTTAGATTCAATGTATGTATATAAATAAATGGCTGTCTTTATTTATACTATATTATATTCATATACCAACTATATAAAAAATTAATATAAATAGACGATATTATTATATACAAAATTTTTCAACCTTTTCATTACAATCCAACTTGGATAAAATTCACCTGTTTTTTTTTTCTTTCCTTTCTTTTCTATCTCTATCTATTCTTCTTTTTATTTTCTCTCACTCTCCTCCCCCACTTTAATTTTTCGATAATATATTATTAAATTATTGATTTATATAAGAAGAAATAGATTTACAATAAAAACAAACCTTTTGGGTTTTTTTTTATATTATTAATTTTTTCTTCTTTTTCCAAAAATAAAAAATCTTCTTCTTTTAATTAATGATTTTGTTATTGACTCTTTGTGTTTCCTTTATTATCTTATAATACTCACTTTTTTTCCCCCTCTTCTTCACTTTCAGCTCTCATTTACATATAAATATATGTACATTATATTATTTATTTGTGATACCCCTCTTTGTTGGCGCTTGTTGGCGGGAAATTTGTTGAATTTAAGTTATAATTATTAGTTGGTGCACACACAAGAAATAATATTAAATTAGTTAAAAAAAAAAAAATGAGAGTACTACTTGACAAAATTTTATTACATATATTTATATCTTAAGGATAATTTGTTTTTTTGTTGCTGTTTCTTAATAAATAAAAGTCTAATAGAATTAATTTAATAAAAAGTTTGTTATGTATTGATTCATTTTTATTTATTATTCTATTTTCTTCACTCTGTTATTATATTATTATTATTACTATTATTATTATTATTATTATTATTATTATTATTATATTATTATTATTATTATATTATTATTATTATTATTATATTATTATTATTATATTATTAATATTATATTATTAATATAGTAATATAATAACAAGAAGAAATCTGTGTTTCCCCTATATTGATCATCGTAATTACTTTACAAATAAAGTTAAAGAAAAAAACATGTTGGCGCAACATGTGAATAATATTATAAGTGGATGGTAAATCAAAGTAAATTAATAAAGAAAATAAGAAAGAAAAACAATAAAATGCAAATACAGATAATTAATATTTATTTATTTATGTTTACAGTTATATTTCAAGAATTTTAATAATAATTTGTTCATTTATATAAGTCGTTTCAATACTTATTCGTGCGTAAAAACACGTACGTATATATAAATTCTTATTCTAATCAAAAAGAAAATTTTCAATAAATTATTAACTATTGTCTCCAGTAACTTATAAAGTATCAAGAAAACAAATTTGGTGGGCTATAAGGAAGATTTTGAAACTAAAAAAAAAATTAAAGAGTTTAATAATTACGTGTAAATTATATTTTTATTATTTAAATTAAAAAAACAAAATCAATTATTAAATAATAATAAACATTTTTTAAAGAATTAATGTAATAATTTGAGATATAATTGTACATAAAAAGTCAGAATTGACAGAAAATCTAATTTTAAAGAAATGAGTCAAACAATATATAAAACAAATACTTTGACTATTTTAAAGGTAGAAGATAATGACAAATTGAACAATTCTTCCGATAATACTAATAATAATAGTAAAATTGAAGATAAAGAAGAAATTATTCAAGATTCGAATATTAATAATGATTTAGACTATAAGAAAATACATCGTAAATCTACAAATAGTGTAACATGGGACGAATCGGCTATAGATAATGAAATGATGAACAAGAAAAAATCAAAAAAATGTTGTATTTTCCATAAAAAGAGAAATTTTGGTGAATCTTCAAGTAGTGAAAGCGATTCTGATAGTGAAAGCGATTCTGATAGTGAAAGCGATTCTAGTAGTAGCTGTAATAATAAATGTGGAAAGTCAAAATAAAAATAAAAGTAATAGTTATACCTGGTAATTATATTTACAATAATAATAAAGTTAATTTAATAAAATCAGGCTTAAAAAAGGCTATCTCTCGATCTTTCTATCTATCTATCTACCTATTTTATTTATTATTTCATTTATTTATTTATATTATATTACTAGTAATTATAGTCGAATTATCATTATTATTATTATTATTATTATTTAGTAAATCCATTTAATTAGATCATTTTGAATAAATACTTTGGTATTTATTACAAGTATAATTTTTAAGAAAATCTCGAATTATAACAGAAAATTGTTTACAAGCAGAAAAAGTCTCATTCATTAAAAATTCAATCATTTCAGGCTTAAGTTTTGTATTTAAATCAATTGTAACAGGAGATATATCACTATTACCATTACCAACATTTTCAGTATCTGTATCAATATCATTATCAGTACTATGAATTGCCATTAATAATGTACCTTTAAGACTTTCCATTTCAGATTGTGTTAAGTCATAAAGTACTTGTTTCCCATATAATCCACATGTAGCAGAAACTATTAAATCTTTCATAGAAATACCAGAAATAGCTAATGCTATTGATGTAGCATTAATAGCAGCAGATCTTACACTACCATCTCCTTCTAATATTATAATATTAATAATTATTTGAGATTTTGAATATTGATCACAAATAACTGAAGAAAAAGTTCTTGAAATAATTAATCCACTTTCAATACAAAATCGATCATTCTTTCCTCTTTTTCTTCTATCTTGACTACTGAATGGTGATACTCTAAAATTACAATTTATTTGAACTCCTGAATTATTATTTGTATAATTTATATTACCTGAAATAGGTACCGGACCTACAATTGATACAATTAATTTATTTTGACCTTGTTCAAAATAAACATTTCCATCTTCAATTCCTCTTTGATTTCCTTCATTTATTATACATTTAATTCGTCTAATTTCTGTTAATTTTCTTCCATCTTGACGTATTCCATGTTTATTCACAATTTCATTCATTTTTTTTTTTATTTGAAAAAAAAAAAAAAATTTACGCAAAAAAAAAAATTTGTAATTTTTAAAAAAAAAAAAAAGATACCCGATACCTTTTTTTTCTGTTAAAAAAAAAAAAAAAAAAAAAAACAAATTTATAAACTTTGCCTTAAAAGTTATGAAAGCGAATATTGAAATTTTTAATCCACTCTTACCAAAATTAATTTGGAATAGAAAAAAATATGTTAAATTTTTATGAATTAAAAAAATCCAAACAATTAGATTATTCATATAAAGATATTGCTGATGATTTTGTTAATAAATTTAATGAAAAAATGGTACCAAGAATTATTTCATTAATTGATATGGATGCTTTTTTTGCTCAAGTATGTCATGTAGAATATAATATACCTAGAGATAAACCATTAGCTGTAATAAATAATAATGTGGTATTAGCAGTAAATTATCCATCCAGAGAAAAAGGAGTTAATAGAAAAATGTCTAAAGAAGAAATATTATCAATATGCCCTGAAATAATTATACCCCAAAATGTATTTTTAGATGCTAGAGGTCAATATTTGGAATTATTTAATGATGATAATTTAAATATGACTTATCAAAAATTATCTTTGGATATATTTAGAAAAGCTTCTAAAATGGTTTTTACTAAATTAAAAAGTTACTTACCAA
This sequence comes from Cryptosporidium parvum Iowa II, assembly GCF_000165345.1. NCBI lineage: Eukaryota > Apicomplexa > Conoidasida > Eucoccidiorida > Cryptosporidiidae > Cryptosporidium > Cryptosporidium parvum. The sequence goes on along the minus strand of NC_006983.1, from coordinate 965,056 downwards.
CTTGTAATGCTCAAATTGCTTCAATTGATGAAATTTATTTTGATTTAACAAATATTATTCAAAAAATATTTAATTCTATAAAAAATTATTTATCTAATCATAATCATCCTAATTTTGATTTTGATAAATTAAAATCTGAAATTTGTATTAATTCCATTAATACAAATATATTATTGACACGTAATGCATGTAATAATAATTTATTTGATTTTAATAAAATAATTGAAATTTTATTTCCTGAAATATTGGATGAAAAAATTATGTCAAACATAATAAATTATGATATATTTAATTCAAAAGATATTGATAATAATATAAATTATTATCATTTAACTTTTCAAGAAATGTGTCTTATATTTGGTTCAATACTTATATATAGAGCAAGAAAAAGATTACAAGAAGAAACTACTTATACATGTAGTTCAGGTATTTTTATTAATAAGATTTATTCAAAAATGATATCTTCATTAAAAAAACCAAATGGACAAACAGTATTATTACATAGATGGTTTGAATCTTATATTAAAGATACTCATATACTTAAATTAAGATTTTTAGGTGGTAAATTAGGTAAATGTCTAATAGAAAAATTCCCAGAAATACAATCTATTAAAGATTTACAAAATTAACCATTAAACAATTAACTGANTATTNTGGTGAANAGATGGNNATATATTATATAATTCATCAANGAGTATTGATGATGATCCCTGTGNTAAATCATATGGNAANGTATATAGTTTACAATCTTCAAAATATTGGTATACCTTTAAATCATTTATCAAATGAAATGGNTNAAATATTTCTTGTGATATTTGTAGAATCAACCATATCAACTTCTAAGAAGCACAAAATCTGTAAATGATGTAGAGGATGTAAGCCGCCTGGGATTATATTATCTGATACCAGTAATA